>NC_053028.1:514201948-514333841 GCF_003073215.2 Triticum urartu | reverse complement strand
GGATAGGTTTGCAAGATAATAAAGAGCAAGTAAATAAAAAGTAGGGGCTGTTGTAAGTAAATAAGCAATAAAGTAAATATAGCGAGTGTGGAAAAGTGGTGGTAGGAGTTGCGAAATTGCCCCTAAGCAATTGACTACTTTACTAGACCGATAGCATGTATTATGTGGGAGAGGCCACTGCTAGCATGTTATCCCTGACTTGGAATTCTATGCACTTATGATTGGAACTATTAGCAAGCATCCGCAACTACTAACGTTCATTAAGGTAAAACCCAGCCATATCATTAAGATATATTGGTCCCCCTTCAATCCCGTATGCATCAATTTCTATGCTAGGTTGACGTTTTTGTCACTCTAGCCCTCCAATACATAGTCCTATCAACATACAACTAACCCTATGGTGTGATCCACATGCGCACTCATATGATGGGCACCAAAGGACAGCAACATAACCAAAAGCAAATTAAATCAATCATAGCAATTCATCAACCACCAATAGGACAACGAAAATCTACTCAGACATCATAGGATGGCAACACATCATTGGATAATAATATGAAGCATAAAGCACCATGTTCAAGTAGAGGGTACAGTGGGTTGCGGGAGAGTGGACCGGTGTAGATAGAGGGGGAAGGTGATGGAGAAGTTGGTGAAGATGGCGGAGGTGTTGGTGTAGATCGCGGTGATGATGATGGCCATGGCAGCGTTCCGGCGCCACCGGAAGAGAAGGGGAGAGGGGGCCCCTTCGTATTCTTCTTCCTTGACCTCCTCCCTAGATGGGAGAAGGGTTTCCCCTCTGGTACTTGGCCTCCGTGGCATGGGAGGGGCGAGAGCCCCTCCGAGATTGGATCTGTCTCTCTGTCTCTCTCTGTTTCTGCGTTTTGTTCTGGTGCCTTTTCACCGTTTCGTATATATATGGAGATCCGTAACTCCGATTGGGTTGAAACCTTCGCCCAGATCTTTTTCCAAAAAATAGCTTTCTTGCGGCCAAAGTGGAGCATCAACCGCCTTACGAGAGGCCCACGAGGGCGGGGGCGCGCCTGCCTGTAGTGGCCGTGGGCCCCACCCTCGTGGCCACCTCGGGCACCGTCTCGCATTGATTTTCTTCCCAAAAATCACAAATATTCCGAAATAATTCTCTGGCCGTTTTTATCCCATTTGGATTCCGTTTGATATGGATATTCTGCGAAACCAAAAACATGCAACAGACAGGAACTGGCACTGGGCACTGGATCAATATGTTAGTACCAAAAATAGTAAAAAAAGTTGCCAAAAAGTATATGGAAATTGTAGAATATTGGCATGGAACAATAAAAAATTATAGATACGACGGAGACGTATCAGCTATCTTTTGATAATGTGGGTACCGTGATTTGCATGGAGTGAGGACAGTGGATACATAATATACCGGCTTTTGAAGTGGGAATTTATGTCCATCCGTCTCTCGTTCGACGACGAGCACTGCGCTTACAACTTGGTGAGTTGCCGCTATATATAACAACATTGGTTCGCCGACATTTAGCGTGACCAAGATTGGGTTGGTGGCCAAGGTGGCTTTTATTTCTTCCAATCCGATCGTGGCTACATCCGTCCACTCGAAGTGTTCGGTGCGCCGAAGAAGGCGATAGAGGGGGAGTGCCTTTTCTCCTAATCGAGAGATAAAGCGGCTTAAGGCCGCCACCCATCCAGTTAACTTCTGGATTTGCTTGAGGTCAGTTGGGTTACCCAATTGCGGCAGAGCCCGGATCTTAGCCGGATTTGCTTCAATTCCTCTACTGGAGACGATAAAGCCCAGGAGCTTTCCGGCGGGTACGCCGAAAATGCATTTTTCCGGATTGAGCTTAATGTCGTATGTTCGGAGATTGTCGAACGTGAGCCTCAGGTCATCTATTAAGGAGTCAACATGTTTGGTTTTAACGACCACATCGTCGACGTATGCCTCCACTGTTTTGCCGACCTGCTTTTCCAGACATGTCTGAATCATGCGCTGATACGTTGCGCTGGTGTTTTTGAGCCCGAAGGGCATTGTGTTAAAACAGAAGGGGCCGTATGTAGTGGTAAATGCCGTTGCGGCTTGATCGGACTCCGCCATCTTAATTTGGTGGTAACCGGAGTATGCGTCGAGGAAGCACAATGAGTCGTGTCCTGTGGTAGCATCGATAATTTGATCGATGCGAGGGAGGGGGAATAGATCCTTTGGGCAAGCCTTATTAAGGTCCTTGAAGTCGACGCATGGGCGCCAGGATTTGTCCTTCTTTGGTACCATCACCAGGTTTGCTATCCAGTTCGTATGCTTTATTTCTCTAATGAATCCGGCCTCCAGTAACTTGGCTAGCTCCTCTCCCATGGCTTGTCACTTAGGTTCGGAGAAACGCCGAAGAGTCTGCTTGACTGGCTTGAATCCCTTTAGAATGTTAAGGCTATGCTCGGCCAGCCTACGCGGGATTCCTGGCATGTCTGAAGGATGCCAGGCGAATATGTCCCAATTCTCGCGCAGCAACTCCCGTAGTGCGGCGTCTACAGCAGGGTTTAACTGTGCCCCGATGCATGCTATTTTTGTGGGGTCCGTTCAATGGACTTGGAATTTGACTATTTCATTTGCTGGTTTAAAAGAGGTGGACTTGGATCTTTTGTCTAGTATCACGTCGTCCCTGTCCACTGTGGAGCGCAGCGCGGTTAATTCCTCCGCCACAAGGGCTTCGGATAATTCCTCGAGGGCCAGTGCGGCTGTTTTGTTCTCGGCGGGGAGTGCTATGTCCGGATCACTAGCTAGAGTGATGATTCCATTGGGCCCGGGAATTTTGAGCTTCATGTACCCGTAATGGGGTATGGCTTGGAAGATCATGAATGCCTCCCGCCCTAGAAGGGCGTGGTATCCGCTACTGAACGGAGCCACTTGGAATGTAATTTTTTCGGACCTGTAATTCTTCGGAGTGCCGAATACCACATCTAGTGTGATTTTGCCAGCGCAACGTGCCTATCGACTAGGGATGATTCCTCAGAAGGTCGTGCTGCTTTCCTCAATACGGTTTCTGTCTATTTCCATTTTTTGAAGAGTCTCCTCATAAATGAGGTTTAATCTGTTGCCACCCTTCATGAGCACTTTAGTGAGCCGAAAGCCGTCCAAAATTGGACTGAGGACCAAGGCGGCTGGTGCTCGGGCTGTTCGGAATTTAGATTCATCACTGGCATTGAAGGTGATAGCCGTGTCGCTCCATGGATTTATTGCTGCCACGTGGCAGACTTCGGCAAGGCTGCGGAGTGCTCGCTTACGCCTATTATTTGAGGCGAAGGTCTCGAAGACTGTCAATACTGTATTGTTGTCCACGGGAAGGTGCTCTGAGGTGTTTTGGATGAGGAGATCCTCACCGCTCTTGGCCACCTGCCGGAGTACCCACATGCTCTAAGGTTGTGTGTTGGTATGGTATCCGCTGTACTATGAATTTTGCAGGGCCCGTTAAGCCATCCCTCCAATACGGTTCCACGCCCTGTAGTGGGCTTTTGCTTCTTTGTAATTGAGTCGGGCGACTTATGAGAGTGCACCCTTTTAGTTCGGACTAGGGGTTTTGTCAGAGCCGAATTATCCCAAAATTTTGTTTGGGTTTTCCAGGCGCTTTCCATCGCACAGTACTTCCGTACTATGGCCGCCAAGTCAGTGAAGTGTGCTATGTCACAGCAACTTGTGGCGTTGAGGATTCCCTTGTCCGTGCAATTCTTGCAAAAGATTGAAATTACGTCTTCCTCGCGACAGTCCTTGACCTTGTTCATTACAAGGAGGAATCTGGCCCAATAGTGATGTACTGTCTCTTGGGGCTCTTGCCTAATGTGGGAAAGATCGTTTGTATCTAGGTGGGTGGGTGGATTTAAGTCCAGACCTTGACCCAATCTGAGACCCCGGGGCGAGGGAGTTTCCGATCTTGGAAGTTTAGGCTCCGGGATGTTGCCCCGCAGGTTCGGTATGCAGCCTGATTCTAGGTTCAGGGTTAGGGCGATGTCCTCCCATGAGCGGGTATCCGGCTCAGAGATCTCGGGAATCCGGACATAGTTCGTCCTCGGGATAGGGGGAGAATCGCCGCATTGCTCCTCCACCACCGCTATCTGATGGGTGACCGGCGGAGAGTTAATTTCCCTTTGGTCGGGTTTAAGCCCAATCCGATCGTAGTCCGTAGCGACTCCCAGTGCGGCAGTGCGATCCAAGAGCTCATTCAAAGAGGATAGCTCCCTTGGATCCATCTGCTCGGTGAATTTCGAGCCGATGTGGAGGCTATTTTCGATGACCCGAGCAGTCATCGTCGGCACAGCGGCCGAGCGGGCGGTCATGACGAAGCCGCCTAGTCGGAGAGTTTGGCCTACAACCAGGGCTCCTCCAGAGATGATGTTGTCCTTGACAACGAGACGAGCCATCCTTCCCTATGATGACGACACAGTGGAACTCTCAATGAAAGCACCAATGTCGGTGTCAAAACCGGCAGATCTCGGGTAGGGGGTCCCGAACTGTGCGTCTAAGGCGGATGGTAACAGGAGGCAGGGGACACGATGTTTACCCAGGTTCGGGCCCTCTCGACGGAGGTAAAACCCTACGTCCTGCTTGATTGATATTGATGATATGAGTATTACAAGAGTTCATCTACCATGAGATCATAGAGGCTAAACCCTAGAAGCTAGCCTATGGTATGATTGTATGTTGTCCTACGGACTAAACCCTCCGGTTTATATAGACACCAGAGGGGGCTAGGGTTACACAAAGTTGGTTACAAGGGAGGAGATCTACATATCCGTATTGCCAAGCTTGCCTTCCACGCCAAGGAGAGTCCCATCCGGACACGGGACGAAGTCTTCAATCTTGTATCTTCATAGTCCAACAGTCCGGCCAAAGGATATAGTCCAGCTGTCCGGAGACCCCCTAATCCAGGACTCGCTCAGCCGGGGGGAGAGGTCCCCATTGCCGAACGACCTCCTCACATGGCGCCAAGCCATGCCGCCAAGTTGATGGCAACCAGACTACTTCAACCTACGTCGCTAACATCGAGGACGGCATCGCCCGTTAGTGTTAGCACTTCGCCGCTTCCACAACAACAATAACACCGGGGGCGACGCTAGGGCCTCGATAATTTGCATCGACGGTGCCGTCCTCGCACGACGTCATCTTAAACACCGCAAGCCGCAGGCATCGTCAACAACGGCAACACCCAGCCTTGATTCGGGCTGCTAACACTGAAGGTGGCCTCGCCCCTCAGTCGTCGGTATTACAACAACTCTACAAAAACATCATCTGGGGCAATGCTATGCCCTCAAAAATCTTCGGCGACAATAGCGGGCGTGCACAATGATGTCGTCGCTGCACCAGGCCGGCCTTGTCACCGACCCATCACACTCGGCGATAGGGCGAGACATGGATGACGTCCTGATGTCCCATCCACATGGCCACGGTGAGCTTAATTATGGGAACAGTGTAGCGTGCCAGTGCGGCCAGCGCGAAGCTGTGAAACCCTTCAGTCTTGTCGGCTGGCACCGTGCAGCTATACGGTCCCGACTTGTCTGATAAAACCTTCAACGCACGGCATGGTGTTTCGCCACGAACTGAGGATGATCTGAGGAAGCTTGGTTGACAGGCGTCGTGGCAGCAATACGACCCAACAAGATACCTCAACTCTCTTTTGGCTTTTTCTTTGGCTAGTGCGGTTAACGCAAAGCTATGAAATTCTTTAGTCTTGTCGGCTGGCACCGTGCATCTAAATGGTCGCGACTTGACTGATAACACCTTCAGCGTGCGGCATGGCGTTCCGCCGCAAGCTGAAGAGGACTCGAGGTTACTTGATTGCCAGGCACCACAGCAGCGTCGTGGTCCAATATGGTACCTCTATTTTTTTTCTACCTTCTCGCTTGGGCGAATTTACTCACTAATAGCCAAAGAAGTTTTCCTCTCATAACCACCCGTGACTCACAAGTGGTCTAAAAAATACACCTCAAGGCTGCAAAAATAAAATAAATGCGCGAGTTGGTTGACAAGAAATTCTTTCACCAAGTCGTGTCTGATTCGCTTCGCATTCGAACACGACTCAGTGGGGGGCATTTGTTCAACGAGATTTTGTACTACATATAGTACGAAACTCAGAAGAATGGGTAATAAAAAAATGTTTGATGATATTTTGTATGATGAATAGTATGAAAATAGGGAAAGAAGATGATTAAAAAAAGTTATCCTTTGATAACTTGTACGAATTATTCAACTATGTACACCATGCAGCAATGGGTGCCCACGGGTGTGGCCCACCTGGCACGCCCAGGTGGGTTGTGCCCACCTCGGTGGCCTCCCGTACCCCTTCTTTGCACTATAAATTCCCAAATATTCCGAAACCCCTCAGCGCTTAACCTAGATCAAAAGTTCCACCGCCGCGGGGCTCCATAGCCATCGAAAACCAATCTAGACCCGTTCCAGCACCCTGCCGGAGGGGGTAATCATCTCCGGTAGCAATCTTCATCATCCCGACGGCCACCACGATGAGGAGGGAGTAGTCCACCCTAGGGGCTGAGGGTTTGTACCAGTAGCTATGTGTTTAATCTCTCCCTCTCGTGATCTATATCGTGGGCTTTGTTAATATAGTCGGATCATACGATGTTTCTTCCCTCTATACCCTTGTTGTGATGGATTGAATCTTTACCCTTTGAAGTTTTTTCTTGTCGGATTGAATATTTAGATTTGAGAACACATGATTTATATATTGCAATATGAATACTTGAGGTGACAACTGGGGTATCTTATCGATTCACTTGATATGTGTTATGGCATTGAACTCGCGGATTCCCGCGGTGATATTGGGGTAATCTATGCATAGGGGTTGATGCATGTTTTTCTCCGACGGAAACTTCAGGGTCTCTTTATAGTTCTTTGTGAGGATTGAGTATTATGAATATGAATTTGCTTTGGTGATATCTTAGTACGAACTCTTGATTAGATCGATCGGAAAGAGTAGCTTGCGTTATTCTAGTACGAACTCTAGGATAGATCGAACGGAAAGAATAGCTTTGAGATGGTTTCGTACCCTACAAACAATTCCTATCTTTTGTTCTCCGCTAATAGGAACTCGGGAGTGATTATTCGTTACACTTTGAGGGATAATCATATGATCCAACTATGTTAGCACTGTTGAGAAATTGCACTAGCGAAAGTATGAACCCTAGGCCTCATTTTTAAGCATTACAACACCGTTTTTGTGCCCGTTTACTATTTGTTACCTTGTTGTTTTTATAATTTCAGATTACAAAAACCAATATGTACTATCCACATTACACTTTTATCACCATCTCTTCGCCGAACTAGTGCACCTATGCAATTTTTCATTGTATTGGGTGTGTTGGGGACACAAGAAATTGCTTGTATTTGGTTGCAGGGTCGTTTGAGAGAGACCATCTTCATCCCACACCTCTCACGGATTGATAAACCTTAGGTCATTCACTTGAGGGAAAATTTCTACTGTCCTATAAAACTCCGCGCTTGGAGGCCCAACACTTGTCTACAAGAATAAAGTTGTGTAGTAGACATCATATATAAAGAGAAAGGCATAACACTAACACCAGCTCCTAAATCACATAAAGCAGTTTCCACATAGTTTCTTTTGATAGAGCACGGAATAGTTGGTATTCCCGGATCTCCAAATTTTTTATGTACTCCATCCTTAAAAGTATAATTAGCTAGCATGGTGAAGATTTCAGCTTTCGGTATTTTTCTCTTATTGGTGATGATGTCTTTCATATACTTTGCATAAGGGGGCATTGTAAGAATATCAGTCAAGTGAGTACGCAAAAAGACTGGCCTCAACATTTCAGCAAAGCGTTCAAATTCTTCATCATCTTTATTTTTAGTTGACTTTGGTGGAAAGGGCATAGGTTTTTGAACCCACGATTCTCTTTCTTTACCATATTTTCTAGCAACAAATTCTCTTTTATCATACCTTTTATTTTAGGTTGTGGGTTATCAAGATCAACTGCAGGTTCTATCTCAACATCATTATCTGGTTCTTCATTATTTGGTTGACTATCTTCGTGAACATCATCATTAACTTTATCATTATCAGAAGGTGAGTTTTCACTACCAGGTTGAGTTTCAACATCAGAAATAGAGACTTCATTATCAGGAGGTTTTTCTACTTTAGGTTCACTAGAAGCATGCAAAGTCCTATCATTTTTCTTCTTCTTTTCCAACCGATCCTAGCACCGAACGTACGGCACCTCTGTGTTTAGCACACGTTTAGCTCGATGACGTCCCTCGAGCTTTTTATCCAGTTGAGAACGAGGGAGAGTTCCGTCAGTACGACGGCGTGGCGACAATGATGATGAAGTTACCGGCGCAGAGCTTCGCCTAAGCACTACGACGATATGACTGAGGTGTGTAACTGTGGAGGGGGGCATGCACATGGCTAAGAGAAGACTTGGTGTGTCTATTGGGGTGCCCCTCCGCTCGTATATAAAGGAGGGAGGAGGAGGCCGGTGGCCAGGGAGGAGGCGCGCCATAGGGGAGTCCAACTAGGATTCCTAATCCTTGTTGGAGTCCCCTTCGTTTTCCAAGAGGGAGAGAGAGGGAAGGAGGAAGAGGGGAGAAGGAAAGAGGGGGGCACCCCCTCCTAGTCCAATTTGGACCAGCCATGGGGGGGGGCGGCCACCCTTTGAGGCCCTTATCTCCTTTTTCCACTAAAGCCCATTAAGGTCCACTACTTCCTCGGGGGGTTCCGGTAACCTCTCGGTACTCTGAAAAATACCCGAAACACTTCGGAACCATTCCTGTGTCCGAATATAGCCTTCCAATATATCGATCTTTACTTCTCGACTATTTTGAGACTCCTCGCCATGTCCGCAATCTCATCTGGGACTCCGAACAAACTTCGGTCATCAAATCAGGCAATTCATAATACAAATCGTCATCGAACGTTAAGCGTGTGGATCCTACGGGTTCGAGAACTATGTAGACATGACCGAGACAAATCTATGGTAAATAACAAATAGCGGAACCTGGATGCTCATATTGGCTCCTACATATTCTACGAAGATCTTTATCGGTCAAACCACATAACAACATACGTAGTTCCCTTTGTCATCGGTATGTTACTTGCCCGAGATTCGATCATCGATATCATCATACCTAGTTCAATCTCGTTACCGGCAAGTATCTTTACTCGTTCCGTAATGCATCATCCCGTAACTAACTCATTAGTCACATTGCTTGCAAGGCTTATAGTGATGCGCATTACCGAGAGGGCCAAGAGATACCTCTTCGATACATGGAGTGACAAATCCTAATCTCGATCTATGCCAACTCAACAAACACCATCGGAGACACCTGTAGAGCATCTTTATAATCACCCAGTTACGTTGTGACGTTTGATAGCACACAAGGTGTTCCTCCGGTATTCGGGAATTGCATAATCTCATAGTCAGAGGAACATGTATAAGTCATGATGAAAGCAAGAGCAATAAAACTAAACAATCATTTATGCTAAGCTAACAGATGGGTCTTGTCCATCACATCATTCCCTAATGATGTGATCCCGTTCATCAAAGGACAACACATGTCTATGGTCAGGAAACTTAACCATCTTTGATTAACGGGCTAGTCAAGTAGAGGCATACTAGGGACACTCTATTTGTGTATGTATTCACACATGTACTAAGTTTCCGGTCAACACAATTCTAGCATGAATAATAAACATTTATCATGATATAAGGAAATATAAATAACAACTTTATTATTGCCTCTAGGGCATATTTCCTTCAGCCTCTTCACGGACTTCTTCTTGATACCTAAGCGTGCATAACACTTCCATTTGAGGTAGGACCCAACTCTCATGTGAATTTGAACGGAGCTTGAAGAGGAAGGAGTTAACCTCGTTCTCAATAGCGCGTGCGCGAGCTCTTGTCATTGGTCCTCTCGGTGCTTGTGGTGGTGATGGAGTGTCCATGTGGATGGATGAGGGATGCTCTGCATCAACTTATAGAAACACTCAATGGTCGTGGACTCGGCCATGCGCCCATAGTCATCGAGTGAATCACCGGGAGCTCCGTATGCAATCATCCTCATTGGTGTCGTGCACTTCTAGATTGAGGTGAATCCAAATTTGCCGGTGCAATCCTTCTTGCACTTGAAGTAGATGTCGAACTCCCGGATGGAATTCATAATCCTGAGGAAAAGCTTTCGGCTCATCCGATAACGGCGCCGAAATACTTTGTCGCCGTGCAGTGGAGCGTTGGCGAAGTAGAGCATGCAAATAGCCTTCCAGGCGATGCTGGTTCTTTGCTTTCAGTCGGCCCGGCGCCGAGCCACCTCGCCGCGGCTTTTCATTGCTCGCGAGCAGGCCGGCAACGGCGGTGAGGACCATGAGATGCTCCTCGTCCTGGACGGCAGCATCGGCTTCCTCCTCCAGCAGCGCCGTGAGCGCCTCCTCATCGTCCGAGTCCATCGCCAAGCAGACAAATAGCCGAACACCTGGCGGACATGGTGGGCGCACAGCCGCCGGTATCCCGCCCTGCGCGGCCGGAGCGCTGGGAAACTCGCCCAGGAAGGTGGTGGAGAGGTTGCCGCGGTGAAACCTTCTCTCTTTTCTGGCGGGGAAGGCCTATCAAGCGGTGGTGGGCCGTGGGCGGCGCCAGGATCGGCAGGGTGGCGGCCGAGCGCGCGGGGGTGGGGGCGAATCTGGACGATTGTCTTGACTTTTCGCCTGACAGTGTGACCCATGTGTATTTTTCCCTTCCGCTGGAGCCCCCCCAGTGCGCTGGGTTCGGCATGGGATCGCCGAGCCCAAAAACAGGCCGTACCGGCGGATTTCGGTGTCTTGAGGGTGCGACTGGATTTTTTTTCGACGTTGGCGTGGAAAAAGTCGCTCTGGGGGATCCATTAGGGGCGCGGCTAAAGTTGCTCTTAGCAAATCTGACAGATGGGCCCGTGTACTAGTATGTTATGTGTCTGTTGTATACGCGTGTGTGGTGTGTATGTGTGTTTTTTTCATGCACGTGTGTGTACGTGTGTGTTGTGCATGTGTATTGTGTGTCCGTGTGTTGTACGCGTACTAGTGTGTGCGTGTGTAGGTGTACGTGTACGTGTACACGTGTGTGCGTGTGTACGTGTATGAGAGTTGTGCTAGTATATGTATAAATGTATGTATGCTAGTGTGTGATGCGTCTATGATAAATTATCCTCATATGTCATTGTGTGTTTTGTGCAAATATAGCAATCCAATATACAAAAGCTACCAAAGCAAAACACATATTGGATTGCTAAACCTTCTCTCTTCTCTTTCTATCATCAATCTTTAGCGATCCAATATATAAAGGTTGTTGGAGATGCTCTTAGCAGGCACTTTGTCGGGCTAAGTGTATCCTCGGTATTTATTAATTATGTTTTGAAGAGGGTGTATACATTTTGCTCAAAAAAAAACAGAGCTTATACATATACACATGTATTTGCTATGAGATTATTGATAAAAGAATTGCAGTGATTTATTTCTTATTTCCCCTTGTTTTTGTGTCCATCTGTGTTCTTGTAATTGTTGAGATGTGCCAACGCAAGAACAACAGCATCTAGCAGTTCTTGGCTGTTGGCATGGTACAATTGATGAACTAACGGGAGAACAAACGGTACTTGCATCGTAGGCCGCCTGCTCATGGATACAACAATTTCTTTACACATTTCCCACCTGCCCAAGCTGGTAAATTAATCTATCCCGAGCTGCAACATAGGTGTCTCCATCGCTGGTCAGTGTCTAGGTTAGTAGAGGGTTGGCGAAAGAGGTCAGTGAGGTGCGCTGCATGCGTCGGAGCGCGCCGCGCCATCCGATCGACGCATCTCTGGCTTAGAATGCAAGCTCCACTGATCAATCACCGTTGCGCCGTATATGTGCAGCCATCGGTCAGCTGAGCTCTTGCTTGCAGAGAGGGCAAGAGGAGATGATCCTCAGCCACCTGTCCACGCATTTCAGGTGGAACATGTGTGTGCAGGGCAGCTGCCTCACCTCCTCTTTCTCCCTGTACTGCGCCAGGCATATGCAGCACTCCTGCGTTTACACGCGAAACAATTACAAAGAGAAAAAGACTATCTTTTGTTGTGAATTGAAACAAGTTGATTACACAATATTTTCAACCATGTATGAACTAAACACTCGTGCCAAATGTTCACCATAACTAGTTAGGACTAGTTCATGTTTCATTGAGAGAGAAAAGGGACAGGCCATGTTTTGCCATGTTGCTAAATTGCAAGGAGATGCTTGTGAGCTTAGGCACCGTCCCAAAAGGCAAAGTTAGTGCTTCTTATCTTAGTATCGCCCAAAAAGGGATCATGCTCGAGTTGCTCGCGCACGTTTATAAGTTTAGGTCGCCAATGTTTGGTGAATCCTTGCTGTCCTCTTTGGTACTCCATTTTCTGACCTCACCTAAAAGAAAATGCTGCTATCTTTGCTTGTACTTATCCAGACCAGGACCTGTGCCTGAAAATATGCAGAGAAATGCGGGTGAAATCGGCAAGTACTTACTTGATCGTCCTTCTCGCGGTCTCTCGGCACGTCGGGCTCCTTGAACCGCCACCGCGGCAGCGCGTCCAGCTGCTCGTCGGAGGCGCCTCGGCCGACCGAGGCCGAGTTCATGTTGTACCCGAGCGCGTACCCGACGACCGGGACGAAGCAGCAGAGCAGGAGGAAGAGGAGGAAGGGGAGCGAGTAGACGACGGCGTTCCACGCGAGCAGGCCGATGCAGAGCGCGTACAGCCGCGGGGCGCGGTGGAACGACCCGAGCCGCGCGTCGAACACCCACACGTTGCCCATCACAAACCACATCGCGAAGAAGAGCTCCAGGAACGCCCGAGCCTTGTTCATCAGATACGAGCTGTTCCTGAAATTAGTACACAAAGAATTTCGTCAAGAAACTTAAGCATGTAATGTTAAATTTGCACGTTCCGCACAACATTAAGGTATCAAGCTTGAACCTTAGAGCGTCACCGGCACCGTGCATCTCGGGGTCGTCGCCTCGTCCGGTGGCCGATGAATGTCGGTGGCGCCAGTAGAGGAGTGGGAGGCTGAGCACGTTGCCGACGTTGTACGCGCAGACCCAGAGCCGAAGCGGCCACGCGGGGCGTTCCTTTGGGGAGGTGGCCACGACGGTGGTGGTGATGACCATCTGCGCGACGATCACGCCGAGCTCGAGAGCGAGCCAGCCGGACGAGTTGAAAGGGTTGGAGCCCAGGTCGGACCTCGGGCCGTTCTGGTACTGGTATACCCGCCTCAGGAAGATGAACCAGCGCGCCCTCGACATGCGTGCCACCGCGCGCATGGTGAAAGCGGAGACCCGACCGCCGCCGCGGCTGATTGCCGGCGTTGCCGCGGCCGACGACGAAGCGGCCGGCATTGGTGGTCGGTGGTGGGGACGAGGGGCATTGGCATGGTTGGCTTCGCGCCTCGAGGGATAAATGGGTGGGAGGGAAGAGGCGAGTTGGGTTTGAGATGGTGACCAATAATCTAACGGCTTTGCTTTGGCGCCAAGAGTGGAGGGGTGAACGAAGGGGGGAAAACGGTTGGCCTAACTGTCTCCTTCCCGCCGTATGCTTCCTCTTGGCTCCTCTGGCTCTGGCTTGTGTCTGGTTTTGTGTAGGTGGGAAGCAAGGAGATCCATCTGCTTACAGTGGGTAGATGACTTGACTCCCTCTCGACCAAGATCAACTTCTAATTAATGTTTTGGGATACTAAGCCATCCTAGTGTTGAGATATTTGAAACTAGATTTCGTGTTGATAAGTTTGGACAAATTACTTTCGGATGTAACTTATGCTACCAAATATAACAAACTTGTGCTTCCCACATCATCATACTTATGCTCCCTGTTCGATGGTGTGCTTGTGCTTCGTCATGCAATACACCTTTACGCGCCGCACAACATAACTTCACGTAAGCGGCGGGCAGCGCAACAAAGCTTCATGTGTCGCACATCATATCTTTATGCGTCGTGCAACACACCTTAATTCGGCTGATGAAAGGATCGATATGGTTGACTAGAGGTGGAGGGAGTGAATAGACAACTAACCAATTTTTAACTTTTCTTAACAAATTAGGGTTAACAACAAATAGGTTAGCTAGATATGCGACTAGGTGAGCAACCTATATGATGCTAACAATAACAACAACAAGAGCAAGCAAGATATACAACACAAGTAAAGCTTGCACAAAGTAAAGGTAAGAAATAACCACAAGTGGAGCCGGTGGAGACGATGATGTGTTACCGAAATTCCTTCCCTTTGAGGGGAAGTACGTCTCCGTTGGAGCGGTGTAGAGGCACAATGCTCCCCAAGAAGCCACTAGGGCCACCGTATTCTCCCCACGTCCTCACACAATGCGAGATGTCGTGATTCCACTAATGGTGCCCTTGAAGGCGGTGACCGATCTTTACAAACAAGGTTGGTGCAATCTCCACAAATTAATTGGAGGCTCCCAACAACACCATGAAGCTTCACCACAATGGAATGTGGCTCTGAGGTGATCTCAACCGTCTAGAGTGCTCAAACATCCAAAAGTAACAAGATCTGCAAGGGATTAGTGGGGGGAATCAAATTTCTCTTAGTGGAAGTGTAGATCAGGGTTTTCTCAACCAATTCCTAGAAAATCAACAAGTTTGATTGGCTAGAGAGGGAGATATCGGGCGAAAATAAGCTTTGGAGCAACAATGAAGTTTGGGGGGAAGAGGTGAATCCTCTTGAGGAAGAAGACCCCTTTTTTATAGTGGGGAACAAATCCAACCGTTATGCACTACACAGTCCGCAACCAAGCGGTACTACCGCTTCCTACAGGAAGCATAAGAGAGTGAAGGAAACGGGGGAGAACGGAGGAACGGGCGGTAGTAGCAGCTATGGTAGGAGTGGTACTACTGCCTATAGGCGGTACTACCGCCTCTACTACCGCTCCTACTTCCGCTTGTTCTCTAGGGGCAAACAGGTAGCACGGTAGAGACCCAAAGGCACTACCATAAAACCCGACACGAAAAATCGAGGTCCCAACCATGAGCGGTAGTACGAGCGGGACTAGCAGTAGTACTACCGCTTATAAGCGGACTACCGCTGCTGCCCGCAGTACTACCGCTTGCAACACTCCACTACTTCTTCAGCACATGAGATGGACAACTCCAAAGAGGCGGAAAGTGATGATGGGTGCAATATGAGTGTGTACGTGTTGATTCCACTGAAACCTTTCCGAGGCGGACCCCCTCTTGATAGTACGGTTTTCCCGATGACTCAAGTCCACCAAAAAAGAGCCGCAGGAAAGAAAACCGTCTTTACTTGAAACTCCGAGGGGCACGAATCGTCTTGTGCCATATGCTTGAAAGTCTGAAATGCTCAATGCACACGATTAGTCCGCGAACACATTGTCATCAATCACCAAAGCCACTTAGGGAGAAATATGCCCTAACAATCTCCCCCTTTTTGGTGGATTGATGACAACACGGGATTTGCACAAAGGATATAGCAAGGTGGTGTGCAAACCCACAATCTACAAAATATAGACGGGCTCCCCCTAGATGTGTGCACTACTTTAGATATGCTTTGGAATGCAAAGTACACATATAGGATCCACATTCCCCCTATATTTTATAGACCAAGCAATACTAGCACAAACATAATAAGATGATAGCAGGCAAGTAATATCATGTGAGCATACGTATAAGAGCATAATCATAAGATAAATCTCACATGCAATTAATAACATAAAGTATTTGACGTAAATAGATAGATATAGGATAGCTCATATGTCTCACACCATATGGTCTCGAACACAAAGGACAACCACAAACCAAAGCAAACGAAAGAGTTCGAGCGAGGAAAGCAACGACAAATAAGAGAAACGCACACTTGACTCACGACACACTGCAAATCCCTAAACTCTCTCCCCCTTTGGCATCGAGACACCAAAAGGGTAGAGAGTACACCTAAGAATGAAGGTGGTAGCAATACTCCAAGACATCACCAATCATGCTCCTCCTCCTCAGACTCCTCTGCAGCAGGTGTAGGGCCTCTAGTATCCTCATCAAAATCGGTCCACGGGCAGTGCACTCTAACCCACGACTCCTCGTTAGTGATCTTTTCCTCGGAGCCATTTGAAACGGTGAGGAAAACTTGCCTCATGATGTCCTTGTCACGACAACGGGCCTTCTTTGCATCCACGTGAGCCTTGTGTACTGACCCTTTGCCTAAAGGCAGAAAAGCTTCTTCATCTTCTGTTTTAGCTTCTTAGCCCAAGATGGCTCCTCAGACGGCTCATAGTCCTACTCATCATCATCCTCAGACCTGACAATGTCACGCTCTAGAGGAGCCGGAGCAATCGTCCCCCATTTCTCTTTCTGCCTTAGCTAAACAACATCACGAGACACTAAGTCTCCAATGTTAAGCTCCTCATCCGAAATCGAAGACGCCCATGTCTCCTCAATAAGTTGCATCAGGTAGGGGCCATAGATGATGCACTTGCGCTCCAAGACTGCAGAGCGAAGTTCTGACCACATGGCATGAGACACATCCAACACCACCTGAGAGCCATGCTGCTTCTGACAGAAGAGAAGAAGGTCCACCAAATAGGAATGAACCGTATCCTAGTTGCCAACGCAAGGAAACAGAGTGTTCCTAAAGATCTGATGCAAGATGTCCAGAAAGGGGCAGAGCTCATAGGAGACGTGCCCAATCTCAGACACCTTCCTGGTAGAGAAAGGCCACATAGCCTCCTTGTGAGTAGCAGCAGCTCCCGGTGAGGGCGAAACCCAATTGGGGTTTGGGCGCCCTGATCATCATAAGACAAACTCTCCATAACGCTCTTCCATGTAGCAGACAGACGCTGACCATTGGTCATCCAGGTGACAGTCCTGTCTTCATCATGCCCAAAATGCACTGTGCCATAGAATTGGGCCACAAGCTCCGCATAAAAATCCTTGTTGAAAGAGATGATCCTCTTGATATCTAGCTCCTCGCACCTCTAAAGTGTAGCCCCAAAGTAAGGCAAGTCCCTCTCCATGTGAGTGAGATCAACTGAATTGACTTTCACATACAGATTCTTGTTTACCTTCAACACATCATGGACGATAGACTGCTGAAACATGTTCCAAAACTTACGATGAACAAGCGAAGGATCTTGAGGTTCCCGGTATGGATTGTGCTTACGCGCCAAACAGAACTCCTGAGCTGGCATCTGATGAGCACCCTTGGGCCCCTTGTTCTTGGAAGCAATAACTTTGACTATCTGTCTTGGCTGCTCACTGGAGCCACTCTCTGGAATGGTGCCACTCACAGGCACATCAGTAGAACAGTAGCGCTTGGAGCCACCGGTACGAGCGAGATTCTTGCGGCGAGCCTGATGCCCAGAACTACTACCACCTAGAGCACACATAAAAAAGCACGAATGAACACAGGAGTAAACAGATTGCATAAGCCAAAGAAAAGGAGATACACAAGAGTGAAGGTGGAACGGGAAAAACTGGAAGTTGGCAGCTCGAAGCAGTAGTACCGCACCTCCCAGTGGTAGTACCGCTTCGGAGGGGCCGTAGTACCGCTTGAGGCGGAAGTCAATGGGGCTGAACACTTCCACGCAGAGATCCGGTAGTACCAGAGGTGCCAAATTCAAATTTCCGCGGTTAAACCTTCAATCTACCTACTCTACCAGTCTTCTACGCCCTACTCATGCCCTGATTTGGCCAAAACTTGACGAATGCAATGAATATTGCCCAAAAACTAGAACCAACAAAGAATGGGAGCAATACCGGCCTCCATGGCAAGAGGAGAGGGTGGGGATCAATCCCACCGGACGAAAACACAGAAGACGGCCCGGAAGCGGCGGCCCTCCGCTGCTTGTTTGTTGCCTGAGAGAGAGATGGGAGAGGAGGTGAGAGTGAATGGGTATGGCGGAGATAAAACTCCCCCTGCCCCGACTCATCACCCCACTCCCACTCACTAAGCAGTAGTACCGCTCTGGGAGCAATAGTATTGCCCTAGTACTACTCCAAGGCAGGAGGCCGGGTAGTACCGGGGAGTAAGGCAGTAGTACTGCCCTGGCTCTGCGGTAGTACCGCGTAGGCAAAAACAGGTAGGAACAAGGAGGAAAAAGGTTGGCTTATGCAAAAGAGAATATCAATGAAAAACTTGAGAGAGACACGACAAGGAACAACAACAAATGGAAGAGACACCCCAAGCACAAAAACAAGAGAATGGAGAAGCATACAAGAAGTGTCTCAGAACACACACAAAGTACTCAAGACTAGATACAACAAATAGTCAACACGAGGAGAGGGAGGTGGCTGAAGCCACCTATGTTTGAGTCAATTGGCATGGCACCACGAATATTTTAACCTTGGGCCCATGACCCAAACTCATCTTTGAAGCACAAGTACCAAAAAATGGCTAATGTGAAAGACTTGATCGATTTATGCATAATGGGGGAGGAAGAGTTCATTGAGAGAACAACACTCCCCCTATGTCCATGCCTACATCTAGAACAAGATAGAATGATGAGTGCGGTGGGATGTGCCTAGATTCAAGCCACATTGCTCGAATCAATGATATTTAGCTCATGCCTTAACTCGTGAAATCTTGCTTCATCTAGAGGCTTGGTGAAAATATCTGCTAGTTGATCTTGAGTGTTGATGTAGATGATATCAATATCTCCATGCTTGATGTGACCCCGAATGAAATAATGATGAATGTCAATATGCTTCACCTTGCTATGTTGCACCAGATTGTGGGAAATCTTGATAGCACTTTCATTGTCACATAGAAGAGGCACTTTGTCACAAGTGACACTGTAATCCTTTAAAGTTTGCCTCATCCATAGCAATTGTGCACAACAAGTTGCGGCCACTACATACTCGGCCTCGATGGAGGAGAGAGACACACAATTTTGCTTCTTTGAGGACCAACTCACCAAAGAGCGACCAAGGAATTGGCACCCTTTGGAAGTTGACTTCCTCTCCACACAATCTCCCGCCCAATTCGAGTCTGAGTAACCCATGAGATCAAAGCTTGCTCCTTTGGGGTACCATAAGCCAAAGTTCGAGGTATCAGCCAAATATCGAAAGATTCACTTGACCGCCACAAAATGGCTTTCCTTAGGTGCGGCATGAAACCATGCACAAATTCCCACGCTCAACATGATATCCGGTCTAGATGCACAAAGGTAAAGCAAGGATCCAATCATGGAGCGATATACCTTTTGATCCACCGCTTTACCATTGGGATCACTGTCAAGCTTGCATTTGGTGGGCATGGGAAACTTGACGGGCTTGACATCTTCTAGCTTGAATCTCTTGAGCATGTCTTGGGTATACTTGGCTTGATTGATGAATGTTCCTTCTCTTCTTTGCTTGACTTCAAAGCCAAGAAAGAACTTCAAGTCTCCCATCATAGACATCTCAAATTTCTCAGTCATTAGTGTTGGGGAACGTAGTAATTTCAAAAAAATTCCTATGCACATGCAAGATCATGGTGATGCATAGCAACGAGAGGGGAGAGTGTGTCCACGTACCCTCGTACACCAAAAGCGGAAGCGTTAGCACAACGCGGTTGATGTAGTCGTATGTCTTCACGATCCGACCGATCAAGCACCGAAAGCACGGCACCTCCAAGTTCTGCACACATTCAACTCGATGACGTCCCTCGAACTCCGATCCAGCCGAGCTTTGAGGGAGAGTTCCGTCAGCACGATGGCGTGGTGACGATGATGATGTTCTACCGACACAGGGCTTCGCCTAAGCACTGCTATGATATGACCGAGGTGGATTATGGTGGAGGGGAGCACCGCACACGGCTAAGAGATCCAAGAGATCAATTGTTGTGTCTCTAGGGGGTGCCTCCCTCCCCGTATATAAAGGAGTAGAGGAGGGGGAGGGGGCCGGCCACCCTTGGCGCGCCCCATGAGGAGTCCTACTCCCACCGGGAGTAGGACTCCCCCCTTTCCATGTTGGAGTAGGAGAGGAGAGGGAAGGAGAAAGAGAGAGAAAGGAAGGGGGGGCGTCGCCCCCCTTCCTAGTCCAATTCGGACTTGGGAGGGGAGGGGCGCACGGCTGCCCCTTGGCCTGCCTCTCCTCTTCCACCAATTGGGCCCATGAGGCCCATTAACCTCCAGGGGGTTCCGGTAACCCCCCGGTACTCCGGTATATATCCGATAAGCCCTGGAACCATTCCGGTGTCCGAATATAGTCGTCCAATATATGAATCTTCATGTCTCGACCATTTCGAGACTCCTCGTCATGTCCATGATCACATCCGGGACTCCAAACTACCTTCGGTACATCAAAACACATAAACTCATAATATAACCGTCATCGAACTTTAAGCGTGCGGACCCTACGGGTTCGAGAACTATGTAGACATGACTGAGACACGTCTCCGGTCAATAACCAATAGCGGAACCTGGATCCTACATATTCTACGAAGATCTTTATCGGTCAAACCGCATACCAACATACGTTGTTCCCTTTGTCATCGGTATGTTACTTGCCCGAGATTCGATCGTCGGTATCTCAATACCTAGTTCAATCTCGTTACCGGTAAGTCTCTTTACTCGTTCCGTAATACATCATCCCGCAACTAACTCATTAGTTGCAATGCTTAAGTGATGTGTATTACTGTGTGGGCCTAGAGATACCTCTCCGACAATCGAAGTGACAAATCCTAATCTTGAAATACGCCAACCCAACAAGTACCTTCAGAGACACCTGTAGAGCACCTTTATAATCACCAAGTTATGTTGTGACGTTTGGTAGCACACAAAGTGTTCCTCCGGTAAACAGGAGTTGCATAATCTCATAGGCATAGGAACATGTATAAGTCATGAAGAAAGCAATAGCAACAGACTAAACGATCAAGTGCTAAGCTAACGGAATGGGTCAAGTCAATCACATCATTCTCCTAATGATGTGATCCCGTTAATCAAATGACAACTCTTTGTCTATGGTTAGGAAACATAACCATCTTTGATTCAACAAGGTAGTCGAGTAGAGGCATACTAGTGACACTTTGTTTTGTCTATGTATTCACACATGTATCATGTTTCCGGTTAATACAATTCTAGCATGAATAATAAACATTTATCATGATATAAGGAAATAAATAATAACTTTATTATTGCCTCTAGGGCATATTTCCTTCAGTCTCCCACTTGCACTAGAGTCAATAATCTTGATTACACAGTAATGATTCTAACACCCATGGAGCCTTTGTGCTGATCATGTTTTGCCCGTGGAAGAGGCTTAGTCAACGGGTCTGCAACATTCAGATCCGTATGTATCTTGCAAATCTCTAGGTCTCCCACCTGGACTTGATCCCGGATGGAGTTGAAGCGTCTCTTGATGTGCTTGGTTCTCTTGTGAAATCTGGATTCCTTTGCTAAAGCAATTGCACCAGTATTGTCACAAAAGATTTTCATTGGACCCGATGCACTAGGTATGACACCTAGATCGGATATGAACTCCTTCATCCAGGCTCCTTCATTTGCTGCTTCCGAAGCAGCTATGTACTCCGCCTCACATGCAGATCCCGCTATGATGCTTTGTTTAGAACTGCACCAACTGACAGCTCCACCGTTTAATAAAAACACGTATCCGGTTTGCGATTTATAATCGTTCGGATCAGTGTCAAAGCTTGCATCGACGTAACCATTTACGACGAGCTCTTTGTCACCTCCATAAACGAGAAACATATCCTTCGTCCTTTTCAGGTATTTCAGGATGTTCTTGACCGCTGTCCAGTGATCCACTCCTGGATTACTTTGGTACCTCTCTGCTAAACTAATAGCAAGGCACACATCAGGTTTGGTACACATCATTGCATACATGATAGAGCCTATGGCTGAAGCATAGGGAACATCTTTCATTTTTTCTGTATCTTCTGCAGTGGTCGGGCATTGAGTCTTACTCAACTTCACACCTTCTAACACAAGCAAAAACCCTTTCTTTGCTTGATCCATTTTGAACTTCTTCAAAACCATTATCAAGGTATCACTACTAGGGAAAACCATATACATAGAATCTTACCAGTAGCGAGGGACAAAAACAAGCGCTACTACTACTTACCAGTAGCACGTGGAATCCAAACACACTGCAGCTAAGTTCATAGCAGTAGCGCGTCCCAGGGAAGAAGCGCTACAACTACAATTCCCCTACTGTTCTGGCTAGGCTACCAATAGTAGTAGCGGGCTTAGGGAAAGCACGCTACTGATAAGGTTGTTGTAGTAGCGTGTTTCACAGGGAAATCACTACTGCTAATGTAAGGAAAACAGGGAAAGAGCTACTGCTAATGAAGGGAAAATAAAATGAGAAACATATGGAAAAGTAAAGGAAATGAAAGAAATGGAAAAAGGGGAAGGAAAAAAAAGAAAATGTGAAGGAAAACAAATGAAAAAGAAAAATAAAGGAGAAAGGTGTAGCAACAGCGTGCTTTCCGAACAGGCGCTATAGCTAACTTAGAAGTAGCGCGTTTTACCAGCCAGCGCTATAGCTAAGTTAGCTATAGCTAATGTAGAGTGGCGCATTTCATGGAACGCGCTACTGCTACTTCTGACTTAACCGCGCGGTTCTTCCTTCCTCACGGCCACTTCCCCCAAATCGAACTCCTGTGATGTCGCCGCCGTCGTCGCCCAGCATCGCCGTCGGCCGCCGCGTGCTCTCCCGTTGCCCTCGATGCCACCCCGACCCCGACCTCGACGCCGCCCTCCGCCGCACGCCCTAGCCCCGACCCTGACCTTGACGCCGCCTACCCCTCCCTCGCCGCCGGCACTCGAGGTGAGCACGCCTCCTCCTCCCCCTCCCCTACCTCTGCCTAGCTAAAGATCCTAAGGTTCATCAAATTTTAGAGTGCATCAAATTAGTTAGGGTTCATCAAATTAGATGCTAATTAGGGCAGTAGTTCCTTGGTAGGTTCATCTAATTAGTTAGTAAGAACTAGGGCAGTAGTGTTTAATAGAATTAGTAAGAAAATTAATAGAACTAGTTGAACTAGGTCATTTTTAGTAAGAACTAGTTGAATTAATAGAACTAGTGCATTTTTAGTCAGAAAATTAATATAACTAGTTGAACTAGTTTATTTTTAGTAAGAACTACTTTATTTTTATTTATAGTAAGTTTATTTTTAGTAAGAACTAGTTCAATTAATAGAACTAATTGAACATGTCACATTTGTTGTTATTTTTTTAGTTAAAGCAATTATTCCCGCATCGACGTCGATGATGCCTATCCTGCATCCTTGTCATCGACTCGGCGGAAGACACCTACTTGATCAGATGGGCCATGTCCGGGACTGGGCTCCGCCGGGCTAGTACTGGGAGGTGCTACCTACCGGGGGGCGCAGCTTGGTAAGGAGCCAGCCCGTCTTTACCTGAACCTTATTTGGTGGCGGTCGCGTGGGCCAGTGATGGTGCAGAGGCTTGAGGACCCCGCGGAGGTGGTACGTCACCGTGTTAGCGAGAAGGACGCGCACGTCCGTCGCTACATGGTTGCTTTGGAGCGTAGGTTCTCCAATACCTGGCAGGTTCTTCAGGGATCTCACTGGAGCTATGATCCTGTGATGGTTCCTTCTCTTTGGGTGTCCACCACCCGCGTTGATACCCGTTGTTCGCTAGGGTTTTAGTTGTATTAGTGATGTTATATGTATGATACTATTCGAGATGTATTAGTGATAATATTCGACGATGTACGGACGCAAGAGATGATTTATTTTTGCTTATTGAATGCATGCTAATTTGCATACTTATGTACTTTACGATTTGGTTTTGCTTATTGAATGCTCAAATTGGAGAAGTACTCCTATTTTGAATGCTCAAATTGGACCCCTCTATGCAAGGCGTATGGATTTGATTAGTTGATAGCTTATAGGGTTTTTGTTTTGCAGAAATCTAGGAGCCCCTCCATCATCCCCACCGTCGTCCCCGTCACCGACCCCCTCTGACCTCGAGGTGAGACCAGCAAAATCTCCATGTCAATATGAGTCCTAATAAGATTGTTGAAATGTCCTCGCGGGGTGGGCCTGGGCGGGCACGCTCATTACACTGCACGGCGGTGAGACGAGAAGGCGCGCTACGGAGGATCAAGCGAAGAGAGAGGATGAGGTGGTGCGAGATTGGGATGTGGCCCGCTCGCGCACTATTAATAGGATAGTGGTAGTTGCGAGTAGAGTGCGGCGATCGGCTAAACCTATTGCTCACCCTCTGAGTCTGCGCACCGGACGGGCATTGCCTACCGACTACGTTTCATTCATGCAGCTACGCGTATGCCTCCGATGCACTGCTGCAGCTGAAGCAACGCTTTTCTGGTTCATAGTTCACACCCGTGCAACATCACGCCTTCCCTGTCTTCCCTGGCGCGACAGGCCCGCATGCGTCCCAGCAACTCACATTGTTTTTCTTCTGCGCACGTACTGCGCTTTATTGCTTAACGAAGCATGGCATATCCATTGTTGGTCTAACGCATCAGTTCGAATAAATAATCCGTTTGGGATATTGGTTCCCAATTATTAATAATCTCCCGTCTGTAATTAGATAAAGATTACATCAAAACTGGTCTCAAATTTGACAAAAAAGTACAATGCCACTTTGTATTGGTGTCCATATGACAACACGATAAGTTTCATGAACTTCAAATAAGTTTTGGATGTACTAGAATTTAAAAATCAAGATTCTCAATGTTTGAAATTTGTTGCACGGGGAGTAAACATGCACCCAGTGAAGACACATGTGTTTTTGCAATCCATTTAGGTGCACTGTCACGTGTGCATGTAGCTCAAATTTGATTTTTGCACATTATACCCATAGAAAATCAATCAATCAATGTACTAAAACGTCTTAATGATCTCTGTGATTTTTGAAATTAAAACGTCCCTCCTTTGGTAACATGGTTCACCAGGGATAATTAATTTAACATGCATCGTAGTTGCGGTGGATTCGCGGTGTGTGTGGGTGTGTGCGTCTGGGGGTGGCGGGTGGCTCGCAGTACACTACGAGTTGTGAGCCACCGTGTGGGTTGGCCGTTTTGTTAGGCAGGCTGGTGCCACATCAGAGTCGTGAAATCGTTATTTAAAACATTACACAACCCTTTCATACATAAATGTTTTGGCCACATGCAGTCGATGGTTGTCTACACGACACTCGATACTCTGTGTGACGCTTTCTGTGGGCCCGCGAGGTCGTCGTCCATCACTTTGAGAACAGCGTAGTGAGGTTAATTTGACAGCTCAGTAAATCAGGTTGGAGACATATAGTGTAGGATCAAAAGTATGTCTAGAGGGGGGTGATTAGACTACTTGACCAAATAAAAACTTAACCTTTTCCCAATTTTAGTTCTTGGCAGATTTTAGCTATTTTAGGACAAGTCAAGCAATCATCACACAATTCAAGCAAGCATGCAAAGAGTATATTGGCAGCGGAAAGTAAAGCATGCAACTTGCAAGAATGTAAAGGGAAGGGTTAGGAGAATTCAAACGCAATTGGAGACACGGATGTTTTTCCCGTGGTTCGGATAGGTGGTGCTATCCTACATCCACGTTGATGGAGAATTCAACCCACGAAGGGTAACGGTTGCGCGAGTCCACGGAGGGATCCAACCACGAAGGTTCCACGAAGAAGCAACCTTGTCTATCCCACCATGGCCATCGCCCACGAAGGACTTGCCTCACTAGCGGTAGATCTTCACGAAGTAGGCGATCTCCTTGCCCTTACAAACTCCTTGGTTCAACTCCACAATCTTGTCGGAGGCTCCCAAGTGACACCTAGCCAATCTAGGAGACACCACTCTCCAAGAAGTAACAAATGGTGTGTTGATGATGAACTCCTTGCTCTTGTGCTTCAAATGATAGTCTCCCCAACACTCAACTCTCTCTCACAGGATTTGGATATGGTGGAAAGAAGATTTGAGTGGAAAGCAACTTGGGAAAGGCTAGAGATCAAGATTCATATGGTAGGAATGGAATATCTTGGCCTCAACACATGAGTAGGTGGTTCTCTCTCAGAACATATGAGTTGGAAGTGTAGATGTGTTCTGATGGCTCTCTCTTCGAATGAAGAGGAGGTGGAGGGGTATTTATAGCCTCCACACAAAATCCAACCATTACACACAATTTACCAATCTCGGTGGGACCGAATCAACAAACTCGGTCGGACCAAAATAGTAAACCTAGTGACCGTTAGAGATTTTTGGTGGGACTGACATGCAACTCGGTAGGACCGATTTTGTTAGGGTTAGGGCATAACGTAATCTCGGTGAGACCGATTACACAAACTCGGTGAGACCGATTTTAGTAATTAGCTAACCAGAGAGTTGGTCAGGCAAACTCGGTGGGACCGATTTGCTCTTTCGGTGAGACCGAAAAGTTACAAAAAGGAAACACTGAATTTACATTGCAATCTCGGTGGGACCGATCCGCTCTTTCGGTGAGACCGAAAAGTTATGAAAGGGAAACAAAGAGTTTGCAATCCCATCTCGGTGAGACCGAGATCCCTATCGGTAGAACCGATTTGCTAGGGTTTGGAAATGGCTTATGACAAGTGAAACTCGGTGACGCCGGGTTGAAAGAATCGGTAGGGCCGAGTTTGGCTTAGGGTTTAGGTCAAATGTGGATATGGGAAAGTAGTTGAGGGTTTTGGAGCATATCACTAAGCACATGAAGCAAGAGGCTCATTAAGCAACACCTCATCCCTCCTTGATAGTATTGGCTTTTCCTAAAGACTCAATGTGATCTTGGATCACTTAAATATAAAATGAAGAGTCTTGAGCTTTTGAGCTTGAGCCAATCCTTTGTCCTTAGCATTTTGAGGGTTCCACTTTCACCATCCATGCCATGCCAATCATTGAGCTTTCCTGAAATAATCATCTTGGAATAGCATTAGCTCAATGAGCTATATGTTGTTATGAATTACCAAAACCACCTAGGGATAGTTGCACTTTCACTTTATCACTTTCTACCACAAGCAGTTTCTATTCACACAAGTTGGATCTCTTTCATACTGCATCTCATAACATGCCTAGTATATTCACTTATGCTTCACAAAGTAGTTAGATTCCTCACTTGTACTAATCCGTGGATTCGTACAAATCTGGAACCAACTCCTTATCTATGAGTGAATGTCTTCGCACGATGGGGTCAATGTCTTCTAAACTGATTTATCTTCAAAATCTTCTGAGAATGCATATGACCTCTTCCCCTTCTCTCGCACCTTAATGCTGTCACAGGTACATGTCCGTGGGAGAATCCCTTGGTTCTCATAGTCTGCATTCATTTGCAGAATTCTTACAGTATCACATAAATTCTCCCGAAGCCAGTTCCTGTCTGTCCAGCAAGCGAAAGCCTTTGAAGCCTTTGAACGTATTGAAGCCTTTCAGTTTAAAGTTCATGGCTTCAGAGAAATCAGCAAGGAAGGGTGGCAGAAAGCGTCGAGGAGAAACATCAAGAGATCTGCCCGATGACCTCTCAGAGCTGTACAAGACAGATCCTGAAGAGGATTACAATCAGCGCAAGACACGAATCCAATGGATTCGACGCTATTGGGCAGAACAGTGGTTCAAGTACAGATTTGTGACAAAGGAATATGCTGAAAAGAATGCCATCAAGCGACCATGGGGAGACATCCTCTACAAAAATCTTCAACCCAGGACCAGAGATGAAGCCATTGAACAAGGCTTCTATCCCTGCATGGTCC
This sequence comes from Triticum urartu, assembly GCF_003073215.2. Taxonomy (NCBI): domain Eukaryota; kingdom Viridiplantae; phylum Streptophyta; class Magnoliopsida; order Poales; family Poaceae; genus Triticum; species Triticum urartu. The sequence goes on along the minus strand of NC_053028.1, from coordinate 514,306,163 downwards.
GTGGGCCACAGCCTGCAGATGCACACTCATCGTCACTACTATGGTGTCGTGACGACATTCTGTTCAAGCGCAACTTCCAGTTTGCCCAGAACTCAGCAAAGCAGAACAAGAAGACATTGGGACTAGACTTCAACCCTGGTCCTTCTGCTCCAAGGGCTGACGGCACACGAGATGCAGAACCCAATGTCATCGGTCCTTTCTACAACCTTGAAGGTCTCATCACCCATATCTTGGTTCAAGGGACAGCCGTGAATGAGCCTGCAGATGACGCTGAATCAGATGAAGCGCCTGCAGTGCCGAAGCTAAAGAAGCAGCCTAAAGCTTCAAAGCCTGCCTCTGCTCCAAAAATCTCACGGGCGAAGCCACTGGCAACTGCACCTCCTGAAGATAGTGTGCAGTCTGAAGATTTGTCACGCATCTCCAAGCCCCAGAAGGTCAAGATGCCTCTGCCACACACCGGCCAAGAACTGACAGCTGCTGCTGTTCTGCGTAATGATGCCATTGATCTGTCCAGTGATGAAGATCTTGCAGATGACGCTCTTGAGCAACTGATCAAGAGCAAAGAAGAAGCAGAAATCTTCAATAATCTGCCTCTCTTTGACGTGGCAATCATCCACAACTTCATTGATGAATGGTTTGACACGCCCAACATCAGCTTCGAAGATCTGCAACTTCCCATTGGCCTCAGTGTCGCCTTCCATGACGCCATTGCTTCAGAGTTAGCTATCCCCCAGCGCATTGTTGAACTAAAGAAAAAGATTGACTTTGAGAAATCTCAGTTCAAGAAGCATATGGCCAAGCTCAGCGTGCAAGAGGTGAAGAACTTCAAGATTATGATGCACGAGCTCAAGGAAGCCTTTCTCAAGAAACATGCAGAAGCCCAGGGTTCTCGTGAGCGCATGAAGGTCCTGGTTGACAGGTGTGTGCAAGCCTACAATGAGGCTGAGAAGCGCAAGGCCCTTGGGCGTCCTGGCATCGACCCCAGGATGGCTGCAAAGAAGAAGAAGAAGCCCGCTATGGCTGAACCCGACGCACCAAGGCAGGAAGCAGTTCCCATTGTCTTCCCAGCTAGCATGACTGGCTCGAAGCCAAAAGCCAGGTCTACTGCTTCAGAACTGAAGAAGACGAGGACTGCTGAGGCTGAAGCAAGGAAGAGGAAACATCCTGAAGCCTCTGCTACTACCCCCTCCAAGAAGAAGCGAAAGACCAAGAAGGAACGGGCTGCTCCCACAGAGCCCTTGATTGTTGAACCCATCTCCATGGTTCACCCTGACGCTGAACCTCAAGAGCGCCAACTGACTGTCCATGAGCCTGCTTTCACAGGGGCTCATGAAGCTGAAGACATTCCAGCAGCTGATCCCATCGCTGCTGAAGACATTGGTCATCATGACCATGTTGAAGATGATGCAGTTCTTCCTCAGCTCGAGCACCAACAGGTATCATCGCCTGTGGTAATGCACAGCGAACTTATCAGCATTGGTCGTCCTCTGACGCCAATTGCTCAGGATGCATCATGGTCTGATCGCCCACAAGCACAAGAGGAAGAAGACTTTGAGGCCCAGCCAACTCCAACTCCACAGGCGTCGCCAGTGTTACACAGGCTTTGCAAAGGACCAAGGCCTCCAGTCTCTGAGTCTGAAGCTAAAGCTGCTGAAGACATTCTGGCTGCATCAGCCGATGAAGAAGAAACACCAAGCGCTGTTACACCCCCGTCTCACCAAGAAGCTGTTCTCGAGGAGAACATGACTGTGACCGACCCTCCAGCTCGTCAAGTGGAGGTTGAGAATCTCGAGGCTGCCACCACTAACACCAATGAAGCCAATGACGCTGTCATGGCTGAAGCTAATGTGGAGCCTTCACCAACCCAAGCACCAGAAGTCAGCGAAGCCACTGATCCCACTGCTTCTGTTCCTGTGCCTGCTGCTGGTCCTCAGTTCGACTATCATGTTGAGCACAGGCCTCAAGTCCAGAAGCCAATCCCAAGATTGCCCAGGTTTCCAGGTCCAACATCAGCACCTGGATCCTTCAATATCAATGGCTTCAAAGCAGACAACACTTTCTTCAATAGCTCCAGGAACCCCTACTCAAGGGAAAGAATATCATCTGATCGGTTCTGGAGCTATCCGCAGCGAAGCTATTACTCCTGCATTCTATACAATCAAGGTCGCATCTTCCCACATAAGCGTCTTGACATTGAAGCAATAGCTAGTCTGCCCTGTCTGGAAGAAGCTCTGGATTGCTTCAAAGAGGTTGGATTGCTGCCGTTCGTCACCTGAAAGTGCAACTATCCCTAGGTGGTTTTGGTAATTCATAACAACATATAGCTCATTGAGCTAATGCTATTCCAAGATGACTATTTCAGGAAAGCTCAATGATTGGCATGGCATGGATGTGAAAGTGGAACCCTCAAAATGCTAAGGACAAAGGATTGGCTCAAGCTCAAAAGCTCAAGACTCTTACATTTCATTCTTAGTGATCCAAGATCACATTGAGTCCATAGGAAAAGCCAATACTATTAAGAGGGGATGAGGTGTTGCTTAATGAGGTTCTTGCTCAAAGTGTTAGTGATATGCTCCACAACCCTGAACTACTTTCTCATATCCAAATATATCCCAAACCAAAAGGCAAACTCAGGCCCACCGATCTGATCTATCCGGCACCACCGAGTTCACTTGACATAGCCACTGCCACAAACCCTAGTCTTTTCGGTCCCGCCGATAGGGATCTCGGTCTCACCGAGATGGGATTGTAATCTATCTGTTTCCCTTCATAACGTTTTGGTCCAACCGAGATGAGTGATCGGTCCCACCGAGATTGCAATGCAAACTCTATGTTTCCCTTTTGTAACGTTTTGGTCCTACCAAGAGAGCGAATCGGTCCCATCGAGATTGCCTGACCAACTCTTTGGTTAGTCTATTACCAAAATCGGTCTCACCGAGTTTGTGTAATCGGTCTCACCGAGATTACCTTATGCCCTAACCCTAATGATATCGGTCCCACCGAGTTGACATGTCTGTCCCACCGAAAACCCTAACGGTCACATTATGAACTAAATCGGTCTGACCGAGTTGTATGATTCGGTCCCACCGAGTTTGGTGATTTGTGTGTAATGGTTAGATTTTGTGTGGAGGCTATATATACCCATCCACCCACTCTTCATTCGTGGAGAGAGCCATCAGAACAAGCCTACACTTCCAACATACATTTTTTGAGAGAGAACCACCTACACTTGTGTTGAGGTCAAGATACTTCATTCCAACCACATAAATCTTGATCTCTAGCCTTCCCCAAGTTGCTTTCCACTCAAATGATCTTTCCACCAAATCCTATCCTATGATAGAGAGTTGAGTGTTGGGGAGACTATCATTTGAAGCACAAGAGCAAGAAGTTCATCATGAAGACACCATTTGTTACCTCTTGGAGAGTGGTGTCTCCTAGATTGGTTAGGTGCCACTTGGGAGCCTCCGTCAAGATTGTGGAGTTGAACCAAGGAGTTTGTACGGGCAAGGAGATCACCTACTTCGTGAAGATCTACCCTAGTGAGGCAAGTCCTTCATGGGCGATGGCCATGGTGGGATAGACAAGGTTGCTTCTTCGTGGACCCTTCGTGGGTGGAGCCCTCCATGGACTCGCGCAACCGTTACCCTTCGTGGGTTGAAGTCTCCATCAACGTGGATGTACGATAGCACCACCTATCAGAACCACACCAAAAATCTCCATGTCTACATTGCGTTTGCTCCCTCCAAACTCCTCCCTTTACCTTCATATGCAATTGTTTTACATTCCGCTGCTATACTCTTAGAATTGCATGTGTAGGTTGTTTGCTTGACTTGTGCTAAGTTGCTAAAATCTGCCAAGAATTAAAATTGGGAAAAGGCTAGATTTTTATTTGGTCAAGTAGTCTAATCACCCCCCCTCTAGACATACTTTCGATCCTACAAGTGGTATCAGAGCTTTGGTCTCCATTTGCCTTGATTTCCATAGCTTTGGTGATCATAGCCTTGGTTTCACAACCTAGGAGAGTATGGCATCTAGTGAGGGAAATTACCACCATAGAGGTCCTTATTTTGATGGTACGAATTTTGCTAGTTGGAAGCATAAGATGAAAATGCATATTCTTGGACAAAACCCCGCCGTTTGGGCTATTCTGTGTATTAGCTTACAAGGTGAATTCTTTGATGGGAGGGAACCGAACTGTGAGGCAAGCGCGGAAGAGTTGAAGATGCTGCAATACAATGCTCAAGCTTGTGATATTCTCTTCAACGGATTGTGCCCTGAAGAATTCAACAAAATCAGCCGTCTTGAGAATGCAAAGGAAATTTGGGATACTTTGATTGATATGCATGAAGGTACCCACTCCGTCAAGGAATCCAAATTGTATGTGCTTCAAAGTCAACTTGACAAGTTCAAAATGAAGGATGGTGAAGGTGTCACTGAAATGTACTCTAGGCTTGCTCTCCTCACAAATGAGATTGCCGGCTTAGGAAGTGAAGAGATGACCGATAGATTCATCATCAAGAAGATCCTAAGAGCCTTGGATGGAAAATATGTTACCGTGTGCACATTGATCCAAATGATGCTCAATTACAAAGATCTCAAGCCAATGGAAGTCATTGGAAGGATTGTTGCTCATGAGATGTCACTCAAGGATAAGGAAGAGCTTCACAACAAGTCAAGTGGTGCTTAAAAAGCCTCATGTGATGCTCCCACATCATCAAGTGAGAAATAGAACTTCAATGCAGAATTGAGCCTAATGGTGAAGAACTTCAACAAGTTCAACAAGAGTAGAATCAAGGAAAGAAGTTCCAAGTAAAGGTCCTACAATGACAAAAGATCTTCAAATCGTGAACGTAATTGTTACAGTTGTGGAAGACCCAGACACTACCCCAATGAGTGTACGGCTCCCTACAAAAGAAGAGAAGGTTCTCCCAAAAGTAGGAGTAGGAGAGAAGAATCACCACCAAGAGAGAGAAGGAGTAGGGATGACCATTATGAATGAAGAACATCACGGAGAAGCAAGGATTCGGAAAGGAAGGACAAATCATCAAGGGGCTACACAAAACAAAGACATCAAGCTCACGTTGGTGAATGGGTATCCGGCTCCGACTCCGACGATCACTCTGAGAGAAGTTATCACTCCGACTCCGAATATACTCAAGATGAAGGTGTTGCCGGTCTAGCACTTGTGTCAACCAACTCCTATGACATTTTTGAGTCACCAAATGAAGGGATTGGAATATGCTTCATGGCTAAAGGCCCAAAGGTATCACACCCCGAGTATGTTGATTTCAATAGTGATGAAGATGACTTGCTAGGTGATGATGATTTATTTGTTGAAAATTCTAGTGATGAAAACTATGATGAACTTGCTATTAATCATGCTAATCAAGACAAAACGAATGACGATGATAAGAAGGAGATTGAGCGTCTAAATAAAGAGCTAAACACTATTAAGTTAGCTCATGAAACTACCTTGGAAAATCATCAAGAGCTTTTAAAGACTCATGAGAAGTTACGCTTCGAAAAGCTCAACCTTGAGCAAGAGCATGGGTTCTTAAAAGCGATCAATGATGATCTTCGCAAGAAAAGTTCCTCTCACATTGCCAAGCGTTTACTTTTGTCTACTTACATGCCACAAGTTAAATCTAGCAACAAGAGTAAGAAAGATTCTTCTTCTAGTAGTAACAATAATCATGATAAACCCAATGATGTTGCTTCTAGTAGTTCTCTTGATTCCACTAATGATTCTCTTAGCCAAGTTACACTTGAGAAAGAAAAAAGCTTATTGAAGGGAATTATAGAGAAAGGTGTTTACAATAGCCTTGCCGGAAGTAAGCAATTTGAGGAAATTGTACGCAAGCAAGGAAGACACCGGAAGAATCAAGGTGTTGGTTTTGAACGAAAGTTCAATGCCAATGGAGTTGAGTGGGAAGAAGATCAATACCCCAAGACGAAATTTGTTCCTCAACAAGAGAAGTATAATCCTACTTCTTTCCAAGGAACACAAGCTCAAGATGATCTTCCACCACAAGACCACAAGCAAAAAGGCAAGGGCAAACTTCAAGAGGAGATTGGTGCTTTTTGAAGAAGCTCCCAAAGCCTTGGTCAAGTGGGTTCTGATACGTCTCCAATGTATCTATAATTTTTGATTGCTCCATCCTATATTATCTACTGTTTTGGACTATATTGGGCTTTATTTTCCACTTTTATAATATTTTTGGGACTAACCTATTAACCGGAGGCCCAGCCCAGAATTGCTATTTTTTGCCTATTTTAGTGTTTCGAAGAAACGGAATATCAAATGGAGTCCAAACGGAATAAACCTTTCTGGAACGTGATTTCCTTCCCGAATATGACCCAGGAGACTTGGACCCTACGCCAAGGAATCTTCGAGGTGGGCACGAGGTAGGGGGGCGCGCCCTATACCCCCAGGCGCGCCCCCACCCTCGTGGGCCCACCGAAGCTCCACCGACGTACTTCTTCCACCTATATATCTCCATATACCCTAAACACATCAGGGAGCACAATAGATCGGGAGTTCCGCCGCCAGAAGCCTCCGTAGCCACCGAAAGCCAATCTAGACCCGTTCCGGCACCCTACCGGAGGGGGAATCCCTCTCCAGCGTCCATCTTCATCATCCCGGTGCTCTCCATGACGAAGAGGGAGTTGTTCTCCCTCGGGGCTGAGGGTATGTACCAGTAGCTATGTGTTTGATCTCTCTCTCTCTCTCGTGTTTTTGATTTGGCACGATCTTGATGTATCGCGAGCTTTGCTATTATAGTTGGATCTTATGTTTCTCCTCCCCCTCTTCTCTCTTGTAATGAATTGAGTTTCCCCTTTGAAGTTATCTTATCGGATTGAGTCTTTAAAGATTTGAGAACACTTGATGTATGTCTTGCCGTGCGTATCTGTGGTGACAATGGGATGCCACGTGATTCACTTGATGTATGTTTTGGTGATCAACTTGCGGGTTCCGCCCATGAACCTATGCATAGGGGTTGGCACACGTTTTCGTCGTGATTCTCCGGTAGAATTTGGGGCACTCTTTGAGGTCCTTTGTGTTGGTTGAATAGATGAATCTGAGATTGTGGTGACGCATATCGTATAATCATACCCACGGATACTTGAGGTGACATTGGAGTATCTAGGTGACATTAGGGTTTTGGTTGATTTGTGTCTTAAGGTGTTAATCTAGTACGAACTCTAGGGTTGTTTGTGACACTTATAGGAATAGTCGAACGGATTGATTGGAAAGAATAACTTTGAGGTGGTTTCGTACCCTACCATATTTCCTATCATTGCAATACTGTTTACGCTCACTTTTATCACTTGCTACCTTGCTGTTTTTATTATTTCAGATTACAAATACCTTTATCTACTATCCATATACCACTTGTATCACCATCTCTTCACCGAACTAGTGCACCTATACAATTTACCATTGTATTGGGTGTGTTGGGGACACAAGAGACTCTTTGTTATTTGGTTGCAGGGTTGCTTGAGAGAGACCATCTTCATCCTACGCCTCCTACGGATTGATAAACCTTAGGTCATCCACTTGAGGGAAATTTGCTACTGTCCTACAAACCTCTGCACTTGGAGGCCCAACAACGTCTACAAGAAGAAGGTTGTGTAGTAGACATCAAACTCTTTTCTGGCGCCGTTGCCGGGGAGGTGAGTGCTTGAAGGTATATCTTTAGATCTTGCAATCGAGTCTTTTAGTTTCTTGTTTTATCACTAGTTTAGTTTATAAAAGAAAATTACAAAAAAATGGAATTAAGTTTGCCTCATACGCTTCATCTTTTTAATATCTTTCGTGAGTATGATGGAAAGGATAATTGTGCTCAAGTGCTAGAAGAAGAAATCTATAAAATGTTTGGCACCAAATATTTGAATGATGAGCATGATTGCAATGTTGTTAGTACGAATTCTTTGAATATCCATGATACTAATGATGATTGCACTAGTTATGATGAAAATGTATCCTATAAACATGTCAATTTTTGTGGAGTGCATTGGGTTTGTAAGTACACACCAAATAGGGAATATAGGTATTGCAAAAGAGGCATAAGTACTTAGAAACTAAATTGTTGCAAGAAAGTCTTGATGATTGTGCTGAAAAATTCAATATTTTTCGCGCCCCTTGTGAACTTTGCAATGAACATGGTCATTTAAATCTCCAATGCAAATTGTTTCATGACCGAATCGTATGCAAAAATTGTGATAATTTGATTACCCTTGAGCATCATAAAGAGCTTAGTCTTCTTTTGGGGTATGAGGAAATGAAATGTATAATTAAGGGTATTCCAAAGTTTAATCTTGATAAAGTTCTTCATTTTGATCTAGAGGAAATTTATATGTATTGTGCGGTGAATTGTATTGAAAATCTTTATATTGCCAACTACATAAAGAAAAGAAAACAAATAGAAGATGAAGAGAATACTAATGAAAGGGAAGAGACTTCCCAATATCCTCCTGTTATTTCTTATGATGAATCAGGTAACGAGGAGGAGCCTCCTATTCAACCAATCTCATTAATAAGGAGCTCCAAAAAGAGGATTGAACCCACACATGATGTGGTGAAAAAGAAGAAAAGAAAAAGTAAGAGAGGTAAAAAGGTACCCCTCCCAAATAATGGTGCTCCCATTACTATTGTGCCTCATGAAAATATAATTGTGGAAGATAATGATACTTCTTATGATCTTGAAAATCTTTTTGGCACTTGCTTGGAAGAATATGATAATTTCTATACTATTGGTGCTATCCATACTATTAATGATGAGAGTGATTATGCTTATGATATTGAAAGGCCCAAGCTTGGGGATGCTACGTTTAATGAAGATGATATTTTTAGTCTCCCAAGTTTTGATATGCAAATTTATAATGATGATAGCATGCCTCCTACCTGTGATGATTATTGTGATGATACTTATGCTATAAAAAGTAGTGATTATATTATAAAACTTGTCATGATTATGATTACCCCTTCTCTGAACATTACTGTTTTAATGTGGAAACAATTAATAGTATTTGAGTCTCTTATGATGCTCCCACTATTCCGAACGAGAAGAATTTTGCTTATGTGGAGAGTAATAAAATTTCTATGCTTGTAGATCATGAAAAGAAAGCTTTAGGTGCTGGTTATATTGTTGAATTCATTCATGATGCTACTGAAAATTATTATGAGGGAGGAATATATGCTTGTAGGAGTTGCAATAATATCAAGTTTCCTCTCTATGTGCTTAAAGTTTTGAAGTTATGCTTGTTTTGCCCTCCTATGCTAGTTGATTATTGTTCCCATAAATTGTTTGCTCACAAAATCCCTATGCATAGGAAGAGGGTTAGACTTAAATGTGCTAGTCATATTCTTCATGATGCTCTCTTTATGTTTCAATTCTTATCCTTTATGTGAGCATTATTGAAATCATCATGCCTAGCTAGGGGCGTTAAACGATAGCGCTTGTTGGGAGGCAACCCAATTTTATTCTTGTTCCTTGATTTTTGTTCCTGTTTAGTAATTAATAATTCATCTAGCCTCTGTTTAGATGTGGTTTTATTCTTTTAGTTAGTGTTTGTGCCAAGTAGATCCTTTGGGAAGACTTGGGGATAGTCTTGTTGATCATGCTGTAAAAAAACAGAAACTTTAGCGCTCACGAGAATTTCTGCCATTTTTATTTGGAGAGTGATATTTAGTTAATTCTTTTTTAAGATGATCAATAGATAAATTCCTAAGGTCCAGCAATTTATTTTAGAATTTTATGAGTTACAGAAGTATACATTTGATCCAGATTACTACAGACTGTTCTGTTTTGACAGATTCTGTTTTCATGTGTTGTTTACTTATTTTGATGAATCTATGGCTAGTAAAATAGTTTATAAACCATATAGAAGTTGGAATAAAGTAGGTTTAACACCAATATAAATAAATAATGAGTTCATTACAGTACATTGAAGTGGTGATTTATTTTCTTATACTAATGGAGCTTACGAGTTTTCTGTTAAGTTTTGTGTTGTGAAGTTTTCAAGTTTTGGGTAAAGATTCGATGGACTATGGAATAAGGAGTGGAAAGAGCCTAAGCTTGGGGATGCCCAAGGCAGCCCAAGGTAATATTCAAGGACAAACAAGAGCCTAAGCTTGGGGATGCCCCGGAAGGCATCCTCTCTTCCGTCTTCGTTCATCGGTAACTTTACTTGGAGCTATATTTTTATTCACCACATGATATGTGTTTTGCTTGGAGCATCAATTTATTTTGTTAGGATTTTCTTGCTGTTATTTAGAACCATATTTTGCATCTTTTATTTCAATAAAAGTGGCACTGATAGCCTTTACTATGCCTATGTTACAAGTATACATGTTGCTGTTTGAAAACAGAAAGTTTACCGCTGTTGCAATAATTCCCTAGAAAAGTCAGAATGTGATAAAATGTTGAAACCTTTTGCATATTAAGATCTGATAAATTTACTTCAGTGGGAGTTTTCTTTCATAATTTTTGGAGCTAGGGAAGTATGGATGTTGCAGCATTCTTTACAGACTATCCTGTTTAGGCAGATTGCTGTTATGTTTGCATTGTTTGCATATGTTTGCTTCTTTAATGATTCTATTTGAGGATAGGACTATTAAATATGCAGAGGCATTTAGTATGCAATGTTGAATAATAATTTTAGTGATTTGCTACAGTAGAGTATGATAAGGTTTTTGCAATGGTTTATACTAACTTATCTCACGAGCCCTTGTTGAGTTTTGTGTGGATGAAGCTTTTGAGATTTAGGGAGACCGTGATATGAGAGGAATTAAGGAGACACAAAAGCTCAAGCTTGGGGATGCCCAGGGAACCCCAAGATAATATTTCAAGAAGTCTCAAGCATCTAAGCTTGGGGATGCCCCGGTTGGCATCCCACCTTTCTTCTTCAACAACTATCGGTTAGTTTCGGTTGATCCTAAGTTTTTGCTTCTTCACATGACGTTTGCCATTCTTAGAATGTCATTTTATTTTTCTTTGCTTGCTGTTTGAATAAAGTATCAAGATATGAAATTATTAAATGTTGAGAGTCTTCATATATTTGCATAATTATTCGACTACTCATTGATCTTCTTTTATATCTTTCGGAGTAGTTTGTCTTTTGCTCTAGTGCTTCACTTATATCTTTTTAGAGCACGGTGGTAGTTTTATTTTGAAGAAATAGATGAACTCTCATGCTTCACTTATATTATTTTTAGAGTCTTAAATAGCATGGTAATTTGCTTAAAATCCTAATATGCTAGGTATTCAAGATTAGTAAAAACTTTGTTATGAGTGTGTTGAATACTAAGAAAAGTTGGATGCTTGATAATTGTTTTGAGATATGGAGGTAGTAATATCAAAGTCATGCTAGTAGAGTAATTGTGAATTTCATAAGTGCTTGAGGTAAAGTTTGCAAGTCCTGTAGCATGCACATATGGTAAACGTTATGCAACAATATTGAAACATGAGGTGTTATTTGATTGTCCTCCTTATGAGTGGCGGTCGGGGACGAGCGATGGTCTTTTCCTACCAATCTATCCCCCTAGGAGCATGCGCGTAATACTTTAGTTTTTGATGGCTTGTAGATTTTTGCAATAAGTATATGTGTTCTTTATGACTAGTGTTGAGTCCATGGATTATACGCACTCTCACCCTTCCATCATTGCTAGCCTCTACGGTACCGTGCATTGCCCTTTCTCACATCGAGAGTTGGTACAAACTTCGTCGGTGCATCCAAACCCCGTGATATGATACACACTTTCACACATAAACCTCCTTATATCTTCCTCAAAAAAGCCACCATACCTACCTATTATGGCATTTCCATAGCCATTCCGAGATATATTGCCATGCAACTTTCCACCATCCAGTTTATCATGACACATTCATCATTGTCATATTGCTTAGCATGATCATGTAGTTGACATAGTATTTGTGGCAAAGCCACCGTTCATAATTTTTTCATACTTGTCACTCTTGATTCATTGCATATCCCGGTACACCGCCAGAGGCATCCATATAGAGTCATACTTTGTTCTAGTATCGAGTTGTAATCATTGAGTTGTAAATAAATAGAAGTGTGATGATCGTCATCCAATAGAGCATTGTCCCAAAAAAAGAGAGAGAAAGGCCAAAGAAAAAAAAGAAGGCCCAAAAAAGAGAAAAAAATAAAAAGGGGCAATACTACTATCCTTTTTTTCCACACTTGTGCTTCAAAGTAGCACCATGTTCTCCATATAGAGAGTCTCTTCAGTTATCACTTTCATATACTAGTGGGAATTTTCATTATAGAACTTGGCTTGTATATTCCAACAATGGGCCTCCTCAAGTGCCCTAGGTCTTCGTGAGCAAGCAAGTTGGATGCACACCCACTTAGTTTCTTTTGTTGAGCTTTCATACATTTATAACTGTAGTGCATCCGTTGCATGGCAATCCCTACTCCTTGCACTAACATCAATCGATGGGCATCTCCATAGCCCATTGATTAGCCTCGTTGATGTGAGACTTTCTCCTTTTTGTCTTCTCCACATAACCCCCATCATTGTATTCTATTCCACCCATAGTGCTATATCCATGGCTCACGCTCATGTATTGCGTGAAAGTTTATGAGTTTGAAATTATTAAGGTATGAAACAATTGCTTGGCTTGTCATCAGGGTTGTGCATGATGAGAGCATTCTTGTGTGACGAAAATGGAGCATGACTAAACTATATGATTTTGTAGGGATGAACTTTCTTTGGCCATGTTACTTTAAGAAAACATAATTGCTTTGTTGGTTTGCTTGAAGTATTATTATTCTCTATGTCAATATGAACTTTTGTCTTGAATCTTCCTAATCTGAATATTCATACCACAATTAAGAAGATTTGCATTGAAATTATGCCAAGTAGCACTCCGCATCAAAAATTCTCTTTTTATCATTTACCTACTCGAGGACGAGCAGGAATTAAGCTTGGGGATGCCTGATACGTCTCGAACGTATCTATAATTTTTGATTGCTCCATGCTATATTATCTACTGTTTTGGACTATATTGGGCTTTATTTTCCACTTTTATAATATTTTTGGGACTAACCTATTAACCGGAGGCCCAGCCCAGAATTGCTGTTTTTTTTGCCTATCTCAGTGTTTCGAAGAAACGGAATATCAAACGGAGTCCAAACGGAATAAACCTTTCTGGAACGTGATTTTCTTCCCGAATATGACCCAGGAGACTTGGACCCTACGCCAAGGAAGCTTCGAGGTGGGCACGAGGTAGGGAGCGTGCCCTATACCCCCAGGCGCACCCCCACCCTCGTGGGCCCACCGAAGCTCCACCGACGTACTTCTTCCGCCTATATATCTCCATATACCCTAAAAACATCAGGGAGCACAATAGATCGGGAGTTCCGTCGCCAGAAGCCTCTGTAGCCACCGAAAGCCAATCTAGACCCGTTCCGGCACCCTGCCGGAGGGGGAATCCCTCTCCGGTGGCCATCTTCATCATCCCGGTGCTCTCCATAACGAGGAGGGAGTTGTTCTCCCTCGGGGCTGAGGGTGTGTACCAGTAGCTATGTGTTTGATCTCTCTCTCTCTCTCGTGTTCTTGATTTGGCACGATCTTGATGTATCGCGAGCTTTGCTATTATAGTTGGATCTTATGTTTCTCCTCCCCCTCTTCTCTCTTGTAATGAATTGAGTTTCCCCTTTGAAGTTATCTTATCAGATTGAGTCTTTAAAGATTTGGGAACACTTGATGTATGTCTTGCCATGCGTATCTATGGTGACAATGGGATGCCACGTGATTCACTTGATGTATGTTTTGGTGATCAACTTGCGGGTTCCGCCCATGAACCTATGCATAGGGATTGGCACATGTTTTCGTCGTGATTCTCCGGTAGAACTTTGGGGCACTCTTTGAGGTCCTTCGTGTTGGTTGAATAGATGAATCTGAGATTGTGTGACGCATATCGTATAATCATACCCACGGATACTTGAGGTGACATTGGAGTATCTAGGTGACATTAGGGTTTTGGTTGATTTGTGTCTTAAGGTGTTAATCTAGTACGAACTCTAGGGATGTTTGTGACACTTATAGGAATAGCCCAATGGATTGATTGGAAAGAATAACTTTGAGGTGGTTTCGTACCATACCATAATATCTTCGTTCGTTCTCCGCTATTAGTGACTTTGGAGTGACTCTTTGTTGCATGTTGAGGGATAGTTATGTGATCCAATTATGTTATTATTGTTGAGAGGACTTACACTAGTGAAAGTATGAACCCTAGGCCTTATTTCCTATCATTGCAATACTGTTTACGCTCACTTTTATCACTTGCTACCTTTCTGTTTTTATTATTTCAGATTACAAATACCTTTATCTACTATCCATATACCACTTGTATCACCATCTCTTCGCCGAACTAGTGCACCTATACAATTTACCATTGTATTGGGTGTGTTGGGGACACAAGAGACTCTTTGTTATTTGGTTGCAGGGTTGCTTGAGAGAGACCATCTTCATCCTACGCCTCCTATGGATTGATAAACCTTAGGTCATCCACTTGAGGGAAATTTGCTACTGTCCTACAAACCTCTGCACTTGGAGGCCCAACAACGTCTACAAGAAGAAGGTTGTGTAGTAGACATCAGGTTCCCAAGACTACATCAAGTTCTACTTCATCAAGTACGACTACAACTCCAAGGATTGCCATCAAGATGGTGTGGATCCCGAAGTAGAAGAACTAGAGAGTTCTTGAGGGTGACTCCGCCAACACACTTCACTCATATCATTTTGGCGAGGACAAGTGCAAACAACTTCCATATCTTGCACTAGTTCAAGGAGTCACAAACCCTATTGTTGGCAAGACAAGGGACAAGGTAACCTAATGCATCCATGGACATCATCTCATGTGAATAGCACTCTATGTCTATGGATATCCTTGTTTGTTCCTTGTGGGACTAACCCGTGTAGGTATTGAAAGTGCAACTCACTTCAAAGGAATGCTCCAAAGGATCTACATCAACATTGAGCATCTACATCTTCAACACCTACATGAAGTCATCATCGACAAAGCCCAAGGTTAGTTCATCCCTCTTAAGGGGGGATATCCCATCTAGGGGGAGCTTTACTCTAATCAATTGAGCTAAAGCAACTCTAATAGTGTGAACACAACAATGCTTTATGTAAAAGTGGCAAATCCACTTGTGCTTAAACGATGAGTATGACCTACGATCAAATGTTC
This sequence comes from Triticum urartu, assembly GCF_003073215.2. NCBI lineage: Eukaryota > Viridiplantae > Streptophyta > Magnoliopsida > Poales > Poaceae > Triticum > Triticum urartu. The sequence continues at coordinate 514,290,939 of NC_053028.1, read as the reverse complement.
TCATTTGACTCCTAAGTCAATATACTCATATATAGATGACCTAGTCATCGCCAAATTGCTTGATAGATGCTAGAGTGTTTGTGCATGCTTTGTCACGTATTTCATTTTCCATCTTATTGTGTGAGCATGTTGGTTGCATATTTTACTCATTCAAGGACATCCATTTGTTGCTTTGATTGTTTGGCTTTTTCTCTTTTGCCAAATGGATGGACAAGAATGCCTAAGAACTCCCTCTAGCTATCTATGCTTTCCTCGTCTCAAACTCTATTCATGCTACATCACAAAGTTTGATCAAGTCAGATTCGAACCACTCTGTGTGAGGAGCACTCGGAGTCCCCGATTTGTCATAGACTTAAACTTCCAAAACCTCTTTGTGAACTTTGGTATGACCGAGTCATCCATTTCGGTCACACCGAGATCACTAAGTTGATCTAAGTTTTCAATCTCGGTGCAACCGATTAGAACTTTTTGGTCACACCGAGTTGCAGTAACCGCTTGCAATTCTGCACCTCGGTGCCACCGAGTTGTTCCAGTCGGTCACACCAACAAGGTCAGGTTATATATACTGACGGGTCAAATTTTGGAAAAATTTCCGAAACCTTTCACCTGCGCGTGACCTGCTCTGCCTCCTCGGGTCTCCGGATCGTCCTCTCGCTGCCAGCAACCTCCTGCCGCTGGTCTCCGCCGCCGTCAATGGCAATCTGCTCCGCCGTTGCCGCCGTAGCAAGTTTATCGCCGAAGTAGGGTATGAACTTGATCTTTGTGCTATTCCTTAACTCCAATTCCTAGAACATTGCTTTGCCATGATTCTTGCCACGTATGAAATCATCCTGTCCAGCAAAAGCATCTCGTAGATTAGATTTGATTTGAAAAATTTAGGGTTAGGTCTCCGCCGAACTCATCTCGGACCGACTGAGTTGTAGAAATCGGTCTCACCGATTTGTCTTAGGCCATTGCACATGCGTTTTCGGTCTGACCGAAAATTACAAATCGGTGTGACCGAGTTCGATTCTCTGTGAAACCCTAGCAGTCTCGGTGCCACCGAACTGTGACTCGGTCTGACCGAGTTCACTAGTTTAGGTTCCAAAAGCTGCTTCAGTATCACCGAGTTTACAAATCGGTAGATATGAAATGCTTTCTGTGAAGAACTGAAACTAAGTTTTTAAGTCACCTGTTTTGCAAAAATTCTGCACTTTGTGATGCTCATCTACTCTACCCCATCTACAATCTATTCACAGGGTCTGCTGGCAGTTTGCCTGCAAGATGTCTGATCAAAGTGACAGCCAGAACAAGTCTGAGGAGCAGGTTCACATGAGTGAGGGCACTAGTCCCTCTAGCACTTCTGATGAGGGAAGCAGGAGCACACCAAGTAACTTGCCCAAGGCAGCCACCAAAACAAGGAAGAAGAAGACCTCAGATTCTGAGGACGAGGATCACGTGGCTGTTGAGGAAGGAGTCAGCACCAAGAAAAAGGTGCTGAAGAAAGAGTATGGCATAGTTGCATCAACCAAGCCTGGATTGCACAAAAAGGCCCCTGCCAAGAGGGTGCCAACCTTAAAAGTTAGAGCCTCAACTGCTGAAACCTCCAAGCCAACTAGAGAGGCTGCTGGAGAAGGAAAGAAAAGAAAAGAAAGGGTCAAGAAGACCACTGCCAGAGTACTTGGTAGGTCCTCCATTATGAGAGATTCGGAAGAAGAGGAGGAGGAAGAGGATGTTGCACCAGATCCTAAGGCTCAGAAACTTATGGGAGATGCAATCAAGTCAGGGGCTGCTCCATCTAAGCCCAAATCTGCTCCCAAGGCAGCTTCTCAGAAACCCCCAAAACCCAAGAGGAACACCAGGAGTATACCTGCTGAGGAGAAGAACAAGGCCCTGAAGCTGAAGAAGAAGAAGAATAAGATGATGATGATTCTCTTGTCTTGAGGAAGTTGAAGGCCAAAATTCCCGACCACAATGATGCTCACCCTGTCGCTGAGGACATGCACATCAAGAAAGATGCGAGATTGAGGTTGTGGAGACAGTCTGATCCCTATGCTGTTAGGAGGAGGACTGCAGTTGACTACAGGTTCCACACAAAGGAACAACAAGATTTCTATGAGACCATTCTGCTTGACAAGAAGCCCATAGTGTGTGACATGAAATGGGTGGACTGGGAGTTCATCCGGGAAAATGAAGATCACTTACCTGGAGTGTATGACAACTTTAAGGCTTGTGGAGTAGATGAATTTGTTGGACAAAAGCTCACCAAATGGAATGATGAGTTGATCATGCAGTTCTACTCCACTGCCCACTTATATCCATATGGGAGGATAGTTTATATGTCTGAGGGTACTAGGTACCAGTCCACAGTTGATGAATGGGCCAAGCTAATCAATTACCCAAAGGAACATGAAGATGACTTGGATGTGTATGCCACCAAGAAGAAAGATCACAACTCAATGGCAAACATGTACAAGGAGATCCCTGATAAGGCTTTAGAAACACATAAGTTTCGATCTATACACTATCTGTTGTCTGGTCTGCATACCATTACTGGATCTTAAGGCACACATTGCTACCCAAGTCAAGAGATCACAAGATGATCCGAGGACACTCCATCAACATGCTGCAAATTTTTGATGTCCCCCAGAAGTTCAAAGTTATGAGCTTGATTGTAGAAATGATCAAAAGGACTGTTGCTGATCAAAAGAGGAGTTGTGGATATGCTACACACATTCAGGAGCTCATCAACTCTAAAATGGGCACAGGGACTTACTTGCTGGACAAGGAGCATATACCTCAATATCATGAGTTTGAAGACAACACTATTGTGATGAATGAGGAGGAACCATCATCAGCTCAAGTCCAGGAGAAGAGAGCCAAGGAAAAGGCTGAGAAAGCTACCCAGATGCCAAGTGTTGAAGAGGCATCTCGAGTCTTCCTGAAGAGCAAGAAAGATCAGTTAGGCTATCTGATTCAAGCTACACTGAGGATTGAGAAGGGCTTGGCCACCTTGACTCAGAATCAGGAGAGCCTAGAGAGGATTGTGGAAACAAAATTCTATGATCTTGATCTGAAGGTGACTGAGATTCACACTGCAATTGAGCAGCTTCAGGAGGAAGTAGAGGAGAGGAGAGGAAAAGCAACCACTGATGCTTTTAAGCATGTGCCACGAGATCCAAGGTCTGCTGCAGTGCCAGTCTCAGATGCTAGAGCTTCAGTGTTAGCACCAGCAGCTACAGCTCCAGTGCCACCTCCATCACTCACTCCATCAGCTCCAACTACTTCATCGGAAGCCTTCGTCCTTGGAGTTCTATCTACACCACCTCCCGAAGACCAAGCCCGAGAGACGTATAGCACTATGCATTTTCAAACTTTTTGGTAACTTGTTGCCAAAGGGGGAGAAATATGTACAGATCATAGGCTTCGAGAGAGAGTGTCTTGCTTTTTATCTCTCTTGCTATTTTGGTTGAACTACTTTATTGTGTGCTTGTGTGAGATACTTTATGTCCTTGTGAGATACTTATATGATCATGTGGTTGATCATATCCTACCTTAATGTTTGGTTGAATGATGCTATCCTTTATATTCCATATATGATCATTCACTTGCTTGGTGATGAGTGCATGCTTTTAATATCTATCATTTTTAGCGCTCCACCAAGATGTATGTGACATGGAAGAGTAACCCATGATCCTAATCGATTGTGCATTTGCATTTGTCGGTGTCAAAACCGGCGGATCTCAGGTAGGGCGTTCCGAACTGTGCGTCTAGGCAGATGGTAACAGGAGACGGGGGACACGATGTTTACCCAGGTTCGAGCCCTCTTGATGGAGGTAATACCCTATGTCCTTCTTGATTGTTCTTGATAATATGACTAGTACAAGAGTTGATCTACCACGAGATCGAAGAGGCTAAACCCTAGAAGCTAGCCTATGGTATGATTGTTGTTCTTGGTCCTACGGACTAAACCCTTCGGTTTATATAGACATCGGAGGGGGCTAGAGTTACACAGAGTTGGTTACAAGGAAGGAGATCTACATATCCGTATTGCCAATCTTGCCTTCCACGCCAAGGAGAGTCCCATCCGGACACGGGACGAAGTCTTCAATCTTGTATCTTCATAGTCCAACAGTCCAGCCAAAGGATATAATCAGGCTGTCCGGATACCCCCTAATCCAGGACTCCCTCAGTAGCCCCTGAACCAGGCTTCAATGACGATGAGTCCGGTGTGCAGATTGTCTTCGGCATTGCAAGGCGGGTTCCTCCACCGAATACTTCATAGAAGATTTTGAACACGAGGATCGTGTCTGGCTCTGCAAAACAAGTTCCACATACAACTGTAGAGAGAATAATATTTTCACAAATCTAATCTACCGACGCATTCCGCAGTGTGACATCACACCACAGCCAGGTCACCATTTGAATCGTTTTTCACAACCAACCTCTGCGTGTTTCGCGAGGCGGTTTCCTTGGCACGTCTTGTCGAAGCAGAGATTGTGTCCCCTTATTACGGGATTCCCATCAATACGGACGTGGGTAACCCAACCGCGCCATCAATTACGGCGCTTGGGGGATAAGCGAGTTTTACCAGGCTAGTGGGGGCGCATAGTTTCGTCCGCCCTTATAAAGGGATAAGGGTTCACCTTTTTCTACCCACGCCTTCTTCCTCCTTCCTCATCCATTCTCGCGCACTCGAGCTCCAGCGCCCAAGTCCACATCCTTCTCCTCAACCCTCTCCAAGCATGTCCGGAGCAAGAGGCAAGTGGATGGTCTCCTCCGTTACAGAGGGAGACATCAAAAAGTTGCGCGGTGCCGGATACTTAGCCGCGGATATTGCGCACCGGCTGCCAGCCGCGGGGCAGATCGTCCCTTCCCAGGAATCTTACGAAAGGGTGGTTTTCCTCACCCACTTCGTTCGTGGACTGGGGTTTCCCCTCCATCCATTCGTCCGCGGCCTTATGTTCTATTATGGGCTAGACTTCCATGATCTAGCTCCGAATTTCATCCTCAACATCTCGGCGTTCATCGTCGTGTGCGAGGCTTTCCTCCGCGTCCGGCCCCACTTCGGCCTGTGGCTGAAGACCTTCAATGTCAAACCGAAGGTAGTAGGCGGCCAACAAGCGAAATGCGGCGGAGCCATGGTGGGCAAAATGCCCAACGTTACATGGCTCGAGGGCTCCTACGTGGAGACCATAAAGGGGTGGCAATCGGGGTGGTTCTACATCACCGAGCCGCGCGACACCAACTAGGTGGCGGCCCCTGAGTTTCGATCCGGAATCCCATGCGGCTCACTTCCTGGGAGGAGAAGGGCCTGTCCTGGGCTCATCAGTGGAGCTGGACGGACTCGAGAAGTGTATCCGGGACATGATAGGCAAGAAACTCAAGCTTGTTAACATAGTCCAGGTCATGCTCTTCCACCGGATCCTCCCGTGTCAATGACGGGATTTCAACTTATGGGAGTTCGACCCAGCCCAACACCAGACTCTACGCGAGCTCTTCGACACAACGCATAAGGATGTCTGGAAGGTGCTGTTCAAGGGCGCTGAGGTCCCCCCCTCCCCTTACCGAGGACCGCGGGCTAAGCGCGACGCGCCCTGCGAATCCGGTAAGTTCTATACACCTCGTAGGGTATTTATTTTCCATAGTTTAACCATGTGCGGGGTCTGAGCTCCCATGCCTTTGACAGGACTGGGTGGAGACATCGGAGCAGATTGACTGTCCGACCCCTCTGCCCGAAGACCCTGCAGACGCTCTCCTGATGGAGATGCGGACTCCGGCTCCTTATGAGGTGCCGGAGAAGAAGATCAAGAAGAAGGCCACGGGAACCCGAAAGAGTTCCCGGCGCCAGGTGGTATCGGACTCATCGTCCGATAACTCTGAGATGCACTCCTCCCGTGAAAACGAGGAGGAGGAACATGACGGTTCTCCCCTTCCAGCCGGGGGAGACAGGAAAAGGAAGGCCGCCCCAACCGGGGAGGCCGGAGGGTCCAAGAAGGGAAGGAGTCTCCTTCCGGACTGTTCCACCACCGCCGCCGACAGCGTAGACGAGTGGTTACTCAGGGCCAAGCCCCTGGCGAAGTCGTAAGTATTCGGACACCAGAGCAACTCATACCATACTTTTATTGCACTGCTTCTCCTAACGTCGAATATGATCATGTAGTCCGCCCCGAGCCCGCATCAATGTATCCTCGTCGGACGGTTCCTTGGACTCATCGGATATGAATAGCGAGTCACTTCCAACCGCCTCCTCTCCTCGCCCTATGGACAATGTCGAGGCATTGTCTCAAGGGGCACCGAACTGAGGGGAGGTAGTCCTGGAGGCACCTCAAGGCAACCTTCCGGACTCCAGGCGCAAAGGGAGCAAGACTCCCAAGGGCTCCAAGTTCGGCCCTCAGGCGAACACCGCGCCGGAACCTCCAGTTGTTCCGGACTCCGGCAGGCGGCCCCCTGCCAAGAGGGGCAAGCCGCCCGTGCTGGTGACCTCTATCTATCCAGAGGCACCGGAAAACCTGCTGGGAGCGCTTCGCGGCGCTTCCATCGATGAAGAGCACCGCACTATTATGAGTGCGGTGATCAAGAAGGTTCAGTCCGCCAAGAGCGGACTGACTGAAGCCTGTGCCAGCCTTCTAACAGGCTTTGAGGTAAGTATTTGAAATATAGGAAAATATTACCGCATAGACAGTAGCCCATGATGCTCTGTTTGGTGTTCACAAAGAAAAGCCAAATAGAGGATCAAATAATATCTGCAGGAGTCTAATACAAGTATGTTTATATGCGTATGCAGGCTTTGCTGCTGACCTCTGCCGCACTGACTGCGGAGGTCGCCGCACTGAAGCAGAACCTCGAGCGGTCCGAGAAAGAACTCGGCCTTGCCAAGAGGCAGCTCGAGGAGAACAAAGGTAAATAATACCTTGTCTATATATATAGATGTGGTTGCAAAATGATAGGATCATCATGGATGTGCCAGGGGCCACGACCGAAGTGGCGACCCTGAAGCGAGCGCTGTCCGAGGCCGAAAACAAAGCGGCCGAGGAGTGCATCGAGCGGGAGAAACAAGAGGCACGGGTGGGCGAGGTGCAGCAAGAGCTCCAGGCTCTCGTGAAGAAGCACGAGACTTTGGAGCTTGACTCGAAGACGCGAGAGTCCGAGCTTGCCGCGGCCCTCGAGATCACAAAGCATGCCAAGGCTGAGGCCCAAAAGGCCCTCCAGGAAATTTAGGCGATGAGGAAGATAGAGGCGGGTAAGGCATTCATTATGCAAAGCAAGCATGTGAAAGTAAATTACTTGTTACTTACCTGAGTCCGGAGCTCTCCAGGAGCATTCGCAGATTTGCCCCGCAACGTGTTGGATGCCGCAAGGTACTACCAGGCCGAGGAGGGAAGCTCGACGGAGAAGTTGTTCTGGTCTCAGTATACTGGGACCGAACACCCGATGCATGTGAGCGACCAGCTGAAGCAACTGGCCGAGCTGTACAAAGCGGCCGAACAGGCCATAAGGGGCCTTATAGTCCGGATGTGGCCTGGCGACTCCCTTCCCAATAGCTACTTCGCCCTAGTGAGGCGGCTTGTGGATGCCTGCCCATGGCTGGAAGTCATAAAGCGGTCCGTCTGCATCGAAGGTGCGCGACGGGCTTTTGCCCGTGCGAAGGTGCACTAGGCCAAGATGGACGCCAAGAAGCTGGTGAAGGAGGCGCCGCTGCAGGGCAAGAAGCATCTCCACCCTGAAATGTATTATGAGGGTGTCCTGAAGGGTGCCCGTCTTGTGGCGAGCGAGTGTGCGAAGGATGTAATTTTTGAATGAACTTGCTCATGTGATCCTGTATTATGAAAACTTGTTCATGTGCCCTATGCAACGCTTGTTTGAATTTAAAATATTACCTTCTGTGCGGCTGTTTATCAAATCTAAGAGATGGCCAGTCGTCGGCTTCTGCCCCCATGCCACGAGTGCTGGGGTGTTCGGGATAAATATGAGCACTCTTTTTCCCATTGTTGGGTCCTTCGAGGGAGGTGCACGGCGCAACGAACAAGGCAATCGGACTATAATGCTTTATCACTCTCACTTAGCCATAGAAGTCTATAATTTTAAATTTTGGCGAAGCCCCTAGTATTCGGAAGGCCGAATTCGGGGCGCTATACATGCCTAAGCCGGACAAAGCCGACTCCTCGCCCTAAGCGGCATAAGTCTTTAGGGACTCGAGACCTCTCGAACAGCGACCAGCTCCCGCCTTATCATGACAGTCAGTTTTAGCTTTCTCTACTAAGGTGCTTGCCCAGATGAACCGGGGCACAATCGCAGTAGTTCTCCCAGTGCTACCTTAGCCAATATAGCGGAATGTAAGGTACCAAAATATGGGAGCCGGGCAAACCCAACTATTGACCCAAGACATGATTCGGAGCTGATGCATATAATGCCATAAGTTCGGGGTGCCGCACTGTCGAAAGTGTTCGGACTTCTCACGCCGTATTATGGGGTACGCTTAAGCCCCTGGCGTATTGACCCTACCAGAGTGTACGGGTGCTGAATGTCATGAATGAACATATATATAAAAAAGAATAGAGAATGCAGTAATAGTCTAGTGCTATGCATTGTTTATTCAAAAAGGTGCGTCGAAGCAGAATGATACAAGTAGTGCGAAAAGCAAAAAGTAGGACTATTTGACATGTCCCCTCCAAGGGCAAGCTGCGGAATGGTATTTAAAGCAGGTATTTAACTCGTTACCAGAGACCACCTGGGAGTTACATGGTGCGACGTAGCTTTCTGCCTCCTTGGTTGTTGTATCGTGTGTCCAGCAATCGTACTGCCAAGACGGGGTTTCCAGGGAGTACAGTCCTGAAAGAGAGAAAAAATAACAAAGCGGGAAGCCCCTAGTGTGGTTGAGCCGCGTTTTGGGGCGTGTCGTAGTCGTGCCCCCCTCCACCTATGCCCATAGTATTTTCAATGCGTAATTATGTATGCGTGGCACCGATTTCGCCGTTTGGCTGGGACTGGGGTGGGGGCGCATTGCTATGCGTGCTCGGAACGTGCCAGGCGGTCTTGTTGCAGATTACTCCGGGCGCGCTTGACGGTGTCCGGGTGTTTAATAACCGAACTGGTGGATTGCCTGAAGAGGCTACTTTGTGCTTCTGCTGCGAGGCCCGCAGTGTGCTCCTCCGTGCAGAGAGAGCACTTTGTGTTTCCATTGACTGTGATGACCCCCCGAGGTCCTGGCATCTTGAGCTTGAGGTATGCATAATGCGGTACCGCATTGAATCTCGCAAATGCGGTTCGCCCGAGCAGTGCATGATAGCCACTGCGGAACGGGACTATATCGAAGATTAACTCCTCACTACGGAAGTTATCCGGGGATCCGAAGACCACTTCCAGTGTGACTGAGCCTGTGCAATGGGCCTCTACACCTGGTATGACGCCTTTGAAGGTCGTTTTTGTGGGTTTGATCCTTGAGGGGTCTATACCCATTTTGTGCACTGTGTCCTGATAAAGCAGGTTCAGACTGCTGTCGCCATCCATAAGGACTTGAGTGAGGTGAAATCCATCGATGATTGGGTCTAGGACCAGTGCGGCGAATCTGCCATGACGGATACTAGTGGGGTGGTCCCTGCGATCGAAGGTGATTGGACAGGAGGACCATGGGTTGAACTTTAGGGCGACTGGCTCCAACGCATATTCATCCCCTAGCGCATGCTTCTGCTCCCTCTTGGGGATGTGGGTTGCGTATATCATGTTCACCGTCCACACTTGTGGGGGGAACCTCTTTTGCCCCTTATCCTTGTTTTTGGCATTTAACTTGTCGTCCTGCTTGAACACCCAACATTCCCTGTTGGTGTGGTTGGCTGGCTTGCCGGGGGTGCCGTGTATTTGACACGAGCTATTGAGTATATGGTCCAAACTGGATGGGCCCGGAGTGCTTCTTGTGAATGGCTTTTTCCGCTGACCGAGTTTAGAGCCTCTGAGTCCGACATTGAATGTCGTATCCTCGGTATTGTCGCTGTTGATGCGGCGCTTGTGTTTGTTGCGACGTGACCTGCCATTGCTATCCTTGGTATCCGAAGTACCATGGTTCTTTGATATGTTATTGATGCGAGCCAGCCAGCTATCCTCTCCCGCGCAAAAGCGGGTCATGAGTGTCGTGAGGGCTGCCATAGATTTCGGCTTTTCCTGGCCAAGGTGTCGGGCGAGCCACTCATCGCGGATGTTGTGCTTAAAAGCTGCTAGGGCCTCTGCATCCGGACAGTCGACGATTTGATTTTTCATTGTCAGGAACCGTGTCCAGAATTGCCTGGCCAATTCCTCTGGCTGCTGAATTATGTGGCTCAAGTTATTGGCATCTGGTGGTCGCACATAAGTGCCCTGGAAGTTGTCAAGGAATGCGGCTTCCAGATCTTCCCAACAGCCAATGGATTCTGCTGGCAGGCTGTTGAGACAATGCCGAGCTGGTCCTTTGAGTTTGAGTTGGAGATATTTGATGGCGTGTAGATCGTCACCGCGGGCCATGTGGATGTGCAGGAGGAAGTCCTCGATCCATACTGCAGGATCTATTGTACCGTCGTATGATTCGATATTTACGGGTTTGAAACCCTCTGGGATTTGGTGATCCATTACTTCGTCTGTGAAGCATAGGGGGTGTGCGGCACCTCTGTACTGGGCTATATCGTGACGCAGCTCAAATGAGTCTTGTCCGCTGTGTTTGGCCCGGTCGGATTTACTTTTACTGTATCTGGCGTGATGGTTATCGTCTCGCATAGTGGCGCGCCCTCGTGATCCGTAGATCGATCTTGCGTGTTTTTCTTTGTCCTCCAATATATCTCGCGGGTCTAGCGTGTTTCCCCGTGCCTTGACATTTTTATTTGAGTGGCGTCGGGGTGCGGGCTGAGCTTTTGGCTGAAATGCCTCTCTGTCGTGGCCACGAGGTGGCCGATCAGCCACGTCATACGCTGGAGATGTAGGTTTTAATGCTTTCTCCTCCAGTCGGGGTAGCAACCTGCGCTTTGGGTAACTCTTGGAGGGGCGTTCGAGTTCATATTCCTTGGCCACAAGGACTTCAGTCCATCTGTCAGCTAGAAAATCTTGATCGGCTCGAAGCTGTTGTTGCTTTTTCTTAAGGCTATTTGCCGTGGCTATAAGCCGGATCTTGAAGCGCTCTTGCTCGACGGGATCCTCAGGCACGACAAATTCGTTATCGTCGAGGTTTGCCTCGTCTTCGGAGGGAGGCATGTAATTATCATCCTCCGCCTCTCCATCTGCCGCTCTCTCGAGAGGGCTGGCTTCTCCATCCTCCTGCTTTAAATCTTGCTGGAGGGGATTGTCGTCATCTTCGGCACTGTCTGGAGTGCTATTATCTCCTGTGTCGGTATCACCGCTTTTGCCTTGGCGAGACTTAGAGCGGCGCCGCTGATGTTGGCGCTTGGGTTGCTTCTTGGAGGGGTCATCCTCCGCTGTCCCGTCGCCATTGCCTTCTTTGGGTGTGTCCACCATATATATATATATATATCATATGATGAGGTGGTTGTCTAGTGCCCTGTGGGCAGTGGTTCTTGTTCGTCTCCTGCATCGTCATCCATACCGTCGATGTCTTCGGAGTCGAAGTCGAGCATGTTGGTCAAATTGTCGATAGTGGCTACTAAGTGGGTGGTGGGTGGGCGGCGAATTTCTTCATCATCCGCATCCCAATCCTGCCGGACATAGTTCGGCCAGGATTCTCCTGACAAGGAGAGAGACCTTAATGAGTTCAGTATGTCGCCGAAGGGCGAGTGCTGAAAGATATCCGCGGAGGTGAACTCCATGATCGGTGCCAGTCGGATTCGATAGGCACGGGCGCAGGCGGTTCGGAGTCCGTGGCCGGGGAAGAATCCGGCAGTTTGGCATCACGGCTCTCGTGAAGGGTAAGGTCGATACTCGGCTCGATCGCCGCTGAGAATGCGGCCTCCGTGGCGGGGTCTATCCACCCGTCCATGGATGGCGCAATTGGCTCCGAATTGAGGGTCGGAGCGGTTGTCGTTGCGGTCTCCTGAATACTGTTCGATGGTAGAGCTAAATCATGATGTGACCGTGCGGCGCACTCGGCAGGGGCTCGAATCCGTCGAAGATCAAGTCTCTGCGGATGTTGGCCGTGTTGTTTAAGCTTCCAAACCTGACCTGGTGGCCAGGGGCGTAACTCTCGATCTGCTCCAGATGGCCAAGCGAGTTGGCCCGCAGTGCGAAGCCGCCGAATACGAAGATCTGTCTGGGGAGAAAAGTCTCACCCCGGACTGCATTGCTATCGATGATCGAAGGAGCCATCAAGCCTGATGATGACGACACAGAGGAACTCTCAATGAAAGCACCAATGTCGGTGTCAAAACCGGCGGATCTCGGGTAGGGGGTCCCGAACTGTGCGTCTAGGCAGATGGTAACAGGAGACGAGGGACACGATGTTTACCCAGGTTCGGGCCCTCTTGATGGAGGTAATACCCTATGTCTTGCTTGATTGTTCTTGATAATATGAGTAGTACAAGAGTTGATCTACCACGAGATCGAAGAGGCTAAACCCTAGAAGCTAGCCTATGGTATGATTGTTGTTCTTGGTCCTACGGACTAAACCCTCCGGTTTATATAGACACCAGAGGGGGCTAGTGTTACACAGAGTCGGTTACAAGGAAGGAGATCTACATATCCGTATTGCCAAGCTTGCCTTCCACGCCAAGGAGAGCCCCATCCGGACACGGGACGAAGTCTTCAGTCTTGTATCTTCATAGTCCAACAGTCCGGCCAAAGGATATAACCCGGCTGTCCGGATACCCCCTAATCCAGGACCCCCTCAGCATTCAAAAGCAAATTTTAAATAATGCAAAAATTTAGGGGGAGCTCTTGCTTATAACATACTTCTCAGAGTGACGATGTTTTTCAATCTTATAATCATTTGTCGAACCTTTGATCTATATGTTTTCATCAATTACAAAAAAGGGGGAGATTGAAAGTGCAACTATCCCTGGGTGGTTTTGGTAATTCCTAACAACATATAGCTCATTGAGCTAATGCTACTTGAAGATAAATATTTCAGGAAAAGCTCAATGATTGGAATGGCATGGATTAGAAAGTGGACCCCTCAAAATGCTAAGGACAAAAGGATTGGCTCAAGCTCAAAGCACAAGACTCTACATTTCATTTTTAGTGATCCAAGATCACATTGAGTCCATAGGAAAAGCCAATACTATTAAGAGGGGATGAGGTGTTGCTTAATGAGGTTCTTGCTCAAAGTGCTTAGTGATATGCTCCACAACCCTCAACCACTTTCTCATATCCAAATATATCCCAAACCAAAAGTCATACTTGGCCCCACCGATTTGATCTATCCGGCGCCACCGAGTTCACTAGACATAGCCACTGCCACAAACCCTAGTCTTTTGGGTACCACCGATAGGGATCTCGGTCTCACCGAATGGGATTGTAATCTCTCAATTTCCCTTCATAATGTTTCACTCCAACCGAGATGAGCGATCGGTCCCACCGAGATTGCAATGCAAACTCTTTATTTCCCTTTCGTAATGTTTCGGTCCTACCGAGAGAGCGAATCGGTCCCACCGAGATTGCCTGACCAACTCTCTAGTTAGTCTATTACCAAAATCGGTCTCACCAAGTTTGTGTAATCGGTCTCATCGAGATTACGTTATGCCCTAACCCTAATGATATTGGTCCCACTGAGTTGACATGTCATTCCCACCGAAAACCCTAATGGTCACATCATGAACTAAATCGGTGTGACCGAGTTGTATGATTCGGTCCCACCGAGTTTGGTGATTTGTGTGTAACAGTTAGATTTTGTGTGGAGGCTATATATACCCCTCCACCCACTCTTCATTCGTGGAGAGAGCCATCAGAACATGCCTACACTTCCAACATACATTTTCTGAGAGAGAACCACCTACACTTGTGTTGAGGTCAAGATACTTCATTCCAACCACATAAATCTTGATCTCTAGACTTCCCCTAGTTGGTTTCCACTCAAATCATCTTTCCACCAAATCCTATCCTATGAGAGAGAGTTGAGTGTTGGGGAGACTATCATTTGAAGCACAAGAGCAAGGAGTTCATCATGAACACACCATTTGTTACCTCTTGGAGAGTGGTGTCTCCTAGATTGGTTAGGTGTCACTTGGGAGCCTCCGTCAAGATTGTGGAGTTGAACCAAGGAGTTTGTATGGGCAAGGAGATCGCCTACTTCATGAAGATCTACCCTAGTGAGGCAAGTCCTTCGTGGGCGATGGCCATGGTGGGATAGACAAGGTTGCTTCTCCGTGGACCCTTCGTGGGTGGAGCCCTCCGTGGACTCGCGCAACCGTTACCCTTCATGGGTTGAAGCCTCCATTAACGTGGATGTACGATAGCACCACCTATCGGAACCACGCCAAAAATCTCCGTGTCTACATTGCGTTTGCTTCCTCCAAACTCCTCCCTTTACCTTCATATGCAAGTATTTTACATTCCGCTGCTATACTCTTAGAATTGCATGTGTAGGTTGTTTGGTTGACTTGTGCTAAGTTGCTAAAATCTGCCAAGAATTAAAATTGGGAAAAGTCTAGATTTTTATTTGGTCAAGTAGTCTAATCACCCCCCTCTAGACATACTTTCGATCCTACAGTACTATGTACCACCATAACACAAACAAAAAAGATTCTACCTTGCTGATCAAATTAACCTCACTACCGGCTGTTCATCAAGGTGATGGAGGGCGACCTCGCGGGCCGACAGAAAGCGTCACACACGAGTATCGAGTGTCGTGTAGAACAACCATCGACTGCATGTGTCCAAAACATGTATGTATGAAAGGGTTGTGTAATGTTTTAAATAATGATTTCACGACTCTGATGTGGCACCTGCCTGCCTAACAAAATAGCCAACCCACACGGTGGCTCACAACTGGTAGTGTACTGCGAGCCACCCGCCACCCCCAGACGCACACACCCACACACACACCGTGAATCCACCGCAACTACGATGCATGTTAAATTAATTATCCCATGGTGAACATATATGTTACCAAAGGAGGGACGTTTTAATTTCAAAAAAATCACAGAGATCATTAAGACGTTTTAGTACATTAATTGATTGATTTTCTATGGGTATAATGTGCAAAAATCAAATTTGAGCTACATGCACACGTGACAGTGCACCTAAATGGATTGCAAAAACACATGTGTCTTACTGGGTGCATGTTTACTCCCCGTGCAAAAAATTTCAAACATTGAGAACCTAGATTTTTAAATTCTAGTACATCCAAAACTTATTTGATGTTCATGAAACTTATCGTGTTGTCATACGGACACCAATACAAAGTGGAATTGTACTTTTTTTTAATCAAATTTGAGACCAGTTTTGATGTAATCTTTATCTAATTACTGATGGGAGATTATTAATAATTGGGAACCAATATCCCAAACAGATTATTTATTCGTACTGTGAGCGTTAGACCAACAATGGATATGTGACATGCTTCGATTAAGCAATAAAGCAGATACGTGCGAGCAGGTGTGAGTTGATGGGACGCATGCGAGCAGTCTGTCGCGCAGGGAGACAGGGAGGCGTGTGTGCAAGTGTGTGAATTGACGAAAGCGTGCTCGCTGCGCAGTGCCATCGGGAGGCATACGAGTAGCTGTGTGAAACTGTGGTAGGCATGCCACCAGTCCGGTGCGCAAGCTCACCGGGAGGTGAGCCATAGGTTTGACCGCCGCCCGCCTCTCTCGCACAACTCCCACTACTCCATATTAATGGTGCGCCCGAGCGGCCACATCCCCCATCCTCGCCACACACACACAATCCTCTCTCTTCGCTTGCATCCTCGACGCCGCTCTCAGTCCTCAACGCCATCAGTGTATGAGGATGCCGCCAAAGCGCCCCACCGGAGGGAGTGGCGACTTCTGGGATGCTAAAGCACCGGAGCACGGCGTGGAGATGGAGACAGTGGTTGCCGTCACCGCAGGTGAGTTATCGCTGCACCCTGACGTCGTCGATGGTGTCAAGCTTCCACAGCCGGAGGCGGAGTTCCACACCGACTCCGACGACCACTCTGGCGACGACTCTGACGACGACGGATAGCTGGTTAGTCAACTATACCCATTTATGTGCCAAATAGATCATAGGGTTTCTCTGGTTACTCCTGCCTCCCACTTTTTGGAATAGAAATCCTATGGTTATGTTCTCCCAATCTATGAAATCTGAGTAAGTTTCGTTAGACCCGTGTAGTGTATTGATTGTTTGAATGGTACAGGTGATAAGTGATTAGTTGTTTCATCTGTGCAAATGATTTCTGCTAGTAATTCGACTAGGGTTAGTGTTCATGCTAATAATTCCTAGCGAGGACTTGACAATTGATTTTGAATGACCTACATATGTTTGTGCCACTATTTTCTTCATGATTGGTATGTACATAGACGATTGTGCTTAAAAATCATACCATAATCTCTGGATATGTATAAATAAATAGCCACAAATTCCTAATCCTACTTCACGGCATGTAA
This sequence comes from Triticum urartu, assembly GCF_003073215.2. NCBI lineage: Eukaryota > Viridiplantae > Streptophyta > Magnoliopsida > Poales > Poaceae > Triticum > Triticum urartu. The sequence continues at coordinate 514,274,467 of NC_053028.1, read as the reverse complement.
TCTTTGATTTGATGACAAATTTGTTTTACTATTTGTATATGTGTTGTCTGACGATGTGGACAGCAAGGATGAAGATGGCCAGAGGAGGTACAAGAGGCAAATCCTGAGGGAGCTTTATGCGGGAATGCATAACAGGCGTATTAGGACCTGGAACGGCGGCTATGGATGCCCATTTTGCAACCAGAAGCTTCATGATGTGTATCTAAGTGTTTTGGCGCATGCAAGAGGCACTACAGGAAATATGTCAACTTATGACCTTCTCTTAGTGACCCCAGCTGAATCGGTCGTAAATTCACGGCCATTTTGCATGGAAGGGCTCAAACCCTGAAATTGCTTACACCAAATAGTCACAAAGCAGACAAGAGGCGCCAATGACCTTATTTCTATGTGATTACGACCGATATAAATGGTCATGAGGTTGTGAACGTGGATGCATTGGTACTTATTGCTATGACAAGGCGCCACCTCATCAGTTTTGCCTATGTGTCATGTCCATGTGTCAATTTTTGCCCTAGGTTGTGAAGCAACCTATATTTCTGTCATTCCCAAAATTCCCAAAAAAATTGGGCATTCTTTACTATCCAAATCATTGCCTCATGACAATATTCAACTCCATTTGACTGGTAAATCTTCCTCGGCAAATTTCCAAAGTTTTTGTTCAGCTCGAACTGTTGTGAAGGAAGTACTGGCTAGGCATATCCTAATGAGCTGAATTTTTGCCACATCTTCTATATTCCCAAATCATAGCTCTCCACAAAATTTGAGCCCCATATAACAATACATGTGAGTGTGGCTTCAACATTCATATTTCTGTCTAGTGTTGTACGTTGCAAAGCAAGTGACACCTAGGCTCCTCCATTTGAGCTGCAAATTTTCCAAGATAGTGTCCTTAGTAGATGATCATCCTCGGCCAAAACTCAGGCCCATTGGCCATGTGCATTTCCCGTACCACTAATCAAACACTTGGGTGCTAATTCATGTTTGAGCTCGGTTCAGTCTCCTCGTGAGATTTTTCTATTGCCTTCTTCTTCCGGACACCTATCAGGGGAGTGCCCAACCTACTAGACATGCCTAGGCCGCCCGGAACGCGTGGAAACACCACCGTCACGCGGTGACCACGCGGCGGGCATGCGAGTCTACGCGCTTTGGAGTTGGGGCCCTGGGCCACCATCCAAACCTCAACGTATCGCCACCAAACCATGTATTTCTGATTAAATAGATACTTTTCTACCTAGAAATGATTTTTTGAAAAAAATAAAGAGCAAACTATGAGGCCGCTGCAGTTCAAACTTGTCCCGCTTCCTGCTGAATCAGCAGAAATTTGTCTTTTTCACCAGAGGTGGATAAAAACTTTTGGCACCCAACCATTTTGTCAATTGTGCATTAAACATGGCCTAGTATTTTATATAATTGATTTGGTCCAATTTTGCAACAAATATATGGTAGGTCCTTCACAAAAAAAACTCATTTTGGGCACTCGAAAAATGGAAAATTGATTTTTCGTCCAAAGAAAATGAAAACTCCCTTAGGCAACATTGTTTGCCATTCCAACAAGCACCCTTGTGCACAATATGAGGTCATTTGAACAAACTATGCCATGAATGTGGCCATAAGATTGATCATTTGGCTTGAAAGCCATGAATCTTCAGAGATGATAGCTCATTTCTGAGAACACTTTTTTAAAATAATTGCCGTATTAAAAGTTTGTTATTTTTCCTGGGAACTTGGCCACATATAATGACACAATGCGAAGGTTTCACAATTTTTTAATTTTTTTAATTTTTTATGCCCGTTTCAAAATGCGGTCAAAACGGCGGGAATGACCGTTCCTAGCTAGTGGTTGAATCTTGGAAATTTTTTGGTGTTTCTATGATTAAATAGATACTTATGTACCTATAAATGATTTTTGGAAAAAATAAATAGCAAACTATGAGGCAGCTGCAGTTTAAATTTGACCCGCTTCTAACTGAATCGGCGGAAATTTGTCTTTTTCACGAGAGGTGGATCAAAACTTTTTACACCCAACCATTTGGTCAATTGTGCATTAAATATGTCCTAGTATTTTAGAAAATTCATTTGGTCCAATTTTGCAACAATTATTTGGGAGGTCCTTCACAAAAAACCTCCTTTTGGGCACTCGAAAAAAATGGAAAATGGTTTTTTCGTCCAAAGAAAATGAAAACTCCCTTAGGCAACATTGTTTGCCATTCCAATATGCACCCTTGTGCACAATATGAGATCATTTGAAGAAACTATGTCATGAATGTGGCCATAAGATTGATCATTTGGCTTGAACGCCATTGATCTCCATACGTGATAGCTCGTTTCTGAGAACACTTTTTTTAAAATAATTGTCGTATTACAAGTTTATTATTTTTTCTGGGAACTTGGCCACATATAATGACATGATGCGAAGGTTTCCCAATTTTTTAATTTTTTTTTAATTTTTTATGCCCGTTTCAAAATGTGGTCAAAATGGCGGGAATAACCGTTCCTAGATAGTGGTTGAATCTTGGAATTTTTTTGGTGTTTCTTTGAGTAAATAGATACTTATGTACCTAGAAATGATTTTTGGAAAAAATAAAGAGCAAACTACGAGGTAGCTATAGTTCTAATTTGACCCGCTTCCTGCTGAATCGGCGGGAATTTGTCTTTTTCACGAGAGATGGATCAAAACTTTTTACACCCAACAATCTGGTCAATTGTGCATCGAATATGTCCTGGTATTTGAGAAAATTGATTTGGTACAATTTTGCAACAAATATATGGTAGGTCCTTCACAAAAAACCTCATTTTGGGCACTCGAAAAATGGAAAATGAATTTTCCGTGCAAAGACAATGAAAAATCCCTTACGCAACATTGTTTGGAATTCCAAGATGCACCCTTGTGCACAATATGAGATCATTTGAACAAACTATGCCATGAATGTGGCCATAAGATTGATCATTTGACTTGAAAGCCATGAATCTTCACGCATGATAGCTCATTTCTGAGAACATTTTTTTAAAATAATTGTCTTATTACAAGTTTATTATTTTTTCCTGGAAACTTGGTCACATATGATGACACAAATGCGAAGGTTTTCCAATTTTTTGATTTTTTTGAATTTTTTATGCCTGTTTCAAAATGCGGTCAAAACAACGGGATTGGCCGTTCTTAGCTAGTTGTTGAATCTTGGAAACCTTTTGATGTTTCTCTGATTAAATAGATAGTTATGTACCTAGAAATGATTTTTGGAAAAAATAAATAAAGAGCAAACTATGAGGCAGCTACAGTTCAAATTTGACCCACTTCCTGCTGAATCGATGGAAATTTGTCTTTTTCACCATCGGTGGATCAAATCTTTTTACACCCAACCATTTGGTCAATTGTGAATTAAATATGGCCTAGTATTTTAGAAAAATGATTTGGTCCAATTTTGCAACAATTATTTGGTAGGTTCTTCACAAAAAACCCTCATTTTGGGCACTCGAAAAATGGAAAATGATTTTTTCGTCCAAAGAAAATGAAAATTTTCCTAGGCAACATTGTTTGCCAATCTAAGATGTAAACTTGTGAAAAGTATGATATCATTTGAACAAATATTTGGTAGGTCTTTTACAAAAAAACTCATTATAAGCACTGAAAAGTGAAAAGTGGTTTTTCTGAAAAACTTATCTTTGATTTCGACCAATTTAGATGATCATAAGGTATTCGAATTGTTTGCTGCGTTCTGATTGGTCCATGGGCATATCATGCGGATCATGGATTATATACCGTCGGATGCTCGAGGATCCAACGGCAGTCATCAACCCTTCCACACCAACCCTAGCTCTGTTCTCGTGGTCATTTTGCATCCACCCCCCGCCTCCTTTTTTCCCAATCCATCCATCGATCCCACCGAACCCTTCCAGATCAAGAGAGAGCTCGCCTCCCCACTTACAGATCCCCGCCGCCAGCTCCCTCCAACGGAGCTCGCCACCGTCCATGGCCTCCCCCACGCCCTCCTGCTCTCGCCCCTCCCCTTCCCTTCCCACAGCACACGGAACGCTCTCCTTCCTTGATCCCCTTCCTTACCGAGAACATGCGCCGCCACCTCGTTCTCCCTGATCTGAATCGACGATGCTGGCTCTCACACCTCGTCGGCCCCGCTCGCCCAGACTACCCCTCCTCAGCCTCCCGTCCCCGGCGGCGCCCTCCTCTCTGCGCCCTCGCGTCCTCTCCCCTGCCCCGGCCCGCGCGAGGGTTGGCCTTGCCGACACGTAGGGCTCGGACGGCAAGGGCGAGGGGGATGCTGGTGGGGCGGGAGGCCTCGTTGGGGAGGACTCGGTCGTGTTCCGGCTGGCCTACCAGTGGGTGGCGTCCTGGGCCTACTTCGCCAGGATACTCTCCGTGGTGCTCTACAGGCTCAACGTGCTCTGGATCGACCCTCCACCGGGGCTGGGACTGGGTTCCTCGCCGCCGTCGCCACTGTCTCTGACAGCCCCGAGGTATGTCTCCCCAGGAACCATTCCCTGCTACTCTCTGCCTGCCTATATTACACGGAGCAATTGATTCATTCAATCCGGCTCCGGTCTCGTGATCGCTGCTAAGTAGTAATACTGTAGTATAGTAATACACTAATGATTTCCATGACTGATTAGGATGGTTTGGGCACGTTCTTGCCTCGAGTACTAGAATTTGTATGGGCTCGCACCATGGTTTCTAAATTACTAAAACAACTAACATGAGTACCCTGGTATTTTTTTTGAATTTGGAACCCCTGTTTATTTAGTATTGATGATCAAAGTTACATCAGATAAAAGGAGGGGAACCAACTCACTATAGGAAGGTCTTCCATCCACTAACTACTACCATACATTCTAGCGATCTTAGCAAGCTGAATGGGCTGTCAATATTTATTTTGGAGATAAGCACAACTCCAATCCAATATCTAGTTATCTACAAAGTAAAGCTCATAATTACTATGTGTGTACAATTGGTTCCATGCCTGATCCATGTAAAAATACTTCTAAAAGATCAATTGAGAAAGTATCATCGTTTCCTTGCTTATTTACTGAAACTGAATCTCTTTTAGTTTGTTTAGGGCAACAATATGAATTCTGATTATCATTTTCAGTTTGAGATGTTTCTGTTTTCGAATGCTTCTTTTAAAGGAACATGTTTAAATGACTAACATGTGTTTTGTGCCCAGGCTGTTTAACTTGTTTCTTGATTAAGATGTTGATGGGTTGTAAGTATTGTGCCATTCTCCATTTGCAAAGCTGTAACTCTGAGTGGATTGCGTGTGCAGGTTATGATCATCGACTACGGGTTGAGCATGGAAGAGGAGTGAGCACTTGCATCGGAGGAAATCCTATTGACAGAACCTCGGGTTGTTACACTTTTCATCTTGTTTGCTGATTGTTTCCTTCAGTGTATGTTTTGTTCAGTTTGACAGAAGTTTAGAATTGTTATGCGGTGTTGGTTGGCTGTTAGTGTGATATTAATTTAGAAGCGTTGATTTTCCTTGGTATATGTTTTGTTCAGTTCTGGCAGAAGTTCAGAACTGTTATGCAGTGTTGTCTGTTACTGTGATATGAATCTACAAGTGTTGATTTTCCTTGGTACATGTTGTGTTCAGTTTTGGCAGAAGTTCAGAACTGTTATGCAGCGTTGGCTCTTAGTCTGATATGACATGCGCATATATTTTTTGCATCTTATATAGGCATTATGACATGTATCTCTTGTGCCATGCTTCGTTACCAACTAGTTAGAGATAAATCAATTCATTTGGCTTTTGCTCACTGTTTTTACTGTCCTATGTTGCTCATACTATACGTACAGCCTGTTGCTGAACTTCAAGTCGAGGCGGCACACAAGGCGCTGCTCTTCAAGTCGAGGGAGTCGCTGACCGTGAGGAACCTGCACTTGGAGCTCGTCTACAACTACTCTGGCTTGAAGCATGTGGGTGTTCAGTCATGGTTTTGAACCTGTCTGTCAGTTTCTTGCTGATAACCCTGCTTGAATTGTTTGAATCTCGCCGAACATGTCAGTTTGTTGCTAATTGCATGAGTTTGAGTACCACAAATCTGAAGTTTTGAACTTTCTTACCCTGACGGTTGTAGTGTAAAAAGTGAAAAAAGTCAAAACCTAGCTGAAACTTTCTTGCTTTGGACATCTAGTGTTAGCACTCTTAAGTATGGAGCCTTGAGTCAAGAGCTTCTTGTAATTGTAATGACTAAATAATGGTTGTGTATCTACTACTATCGTAGAGGTGACTGATTTTGTTCTGTACATTATAATAGCACGTGGAGTCCTGTTTGTTTCATATCTACTGCCTACCATCATGTGCCATATCTTCCAAGTAGATTAGCACACGATCAGTGGTTTTTAGCAATTTTCTCATGCCCATGTGTGGGGTGGTAAACAGAGGACGACACACTAGTAACTGCATAACTCTGAAATGCTATCGATTACTCATTGTTACACAATACATGCACCTACAACTACCGGGATTTGTACTGGTTACTAAATGATGTGTGTTTTCTTCAGTTTGATTGAAAAAATGTCCCCCTTTTTGTGCATGCATACATCTACCCATTGAGCCACCAAACATGTTGTAAGGCTTAATTTGTGTCAGGACCCCGATTCCAAGTCACATTGATCTAGCCGGTAACACCTCATATCACTTTGCGGCCTCACGCACGGTATCCCACGGGTGTCGCCTTACCATGGCCCGGGACCGTTTGCGCCTTTTGGCTCACGTATATGATAATGTCGCTAGCATCCATATGACAGAGAACCCGGGCCGACATGGCTAGTCGTGAACCCAAAGCGGCACAGACCTATGGAGACAGGCATACATGAATCACATCGAGCATGTCGGTCATCAGCGAGTGATTCCGGGCTGTAGCACTGGGCTAACAGGACTCCGGGGAAACCCGGGCTGTAGCAGGCTAGGCAGGACTCCGGATGTCACCGCGTGACATTTCCCTGGAGGGACAGACATAGGACGACGTGAATCACATGCCAGCCAGTCAAGTGTCCTGAGCAGTAGTGCTGGGCTAGCAGGACTCCGGTGAACCGGGCTGTAGCGGACTACTATGGCTCGAGGAACACTAGACTACATTTCCCCATAAGAAAGGCTGCCAAGGATAAACAACTAGATTGTCGGATCCCACTCATACCAAGCATTTCAATCATACACACAATATGCCCGATATGAGTACATACAACATGGCATCACAACAAAACTCTACAACTCAAGTACTTTATTTAAAGGCTCCAGAGAGCCATACATAACATGTTCATACAGATAGGGGTCACATGGACCCGACACTCAAGTCATACAATCATACAAGCACAAGCGGAAGCAGCTAGTCTGAGTACAGACACTAGAAAGAAAGAAGGCTTCTCGAAGCCTGTCATCTACATAGGGCCCTCATCAATCACCAGGTTTATCGCCTATCCAGGTTCCATCCGCAGGGAGTCCGTCCGAGGTTTCCACATACGGCCCCGGACGATGTGAACAGGGTTCCCGAGACACCAAACGGGTGACTCGGTACACCGTGCCACGGTGTATCTACCGCAACATAGCCCACCCCTAGGGTCAGCGCTACGCACGGCCACCAACACATAACCTACAAACACCAGAAACTATTTCCAACTCCTTGACAGAGTACTAGGGTATTTAAGAAGCCAAGAGGGTCAATCAAGGATCCCAATGCATGGTAGTAGCTGAATCTTAAATCACATATACAGATCTCAGTTCTAAGGAACGACCTCAATGAAACAACCCACCATGTACTCCTACATGGCCTCTCATCGATACCTTTACCAAAACATGTTCCACACATCCCTCACGTTACCGACATAATCATTTCACTCTAGCCCATCACCCAGATGAACCAGACCTGACACAACTCTAAGCATAGCAGGCATAGCAAGGTAGGAATCACATACATGGCTCAATCAACTCCTACACATGCTAGTGGGTTTCATCTAGTTACTGTGGCAGTGACAGGTCATGCAGAGGATAAGGGTTCAACTACCGTAGCACACATCAGTTTGAAACGCGTTGTCTTAATGCAGTAAACAAGAGCAGAAGCGGGAACATGGGATGTATCGGAATGATCAATGGGTTGCTTGCCTGTTGTAGAGGTAGTAGGGTACTGCCCTTCAGACGGATACTCGGGGTTATCCTCGGAGGCAGAACCTACCACGAAAGACACACCGAACATAATCAACACATGGCAATATGCAACAATATGATGCATGCTATGACATGGCAAAATGAAAGTGTCTTGGCCTAATGCAAGCTAAAACAGGAGGGAGTGAACTTATTTGAATCAAAGATTCAAATATTAGCTCATTAAACATGGCCTTATTAGTGCATTACTTTATTCTGCTTAAACAGCAAGGTTAACTTGTTTTGTCATGCATGAAACCATTACAGATGGATAGATTGAATTTTTCTGATCATTTTTCATATATAAATCTTTGCATTTGCAGCTATGGTTGATTTTCTATGATTTTTAGAAGTTTTGACTATTTTCTGGAATTTCCTGTTAAAGAATAAATCCAGTAATTGAATTAATGCGTCAGCACTGCGTCACTGTGACGTCAGCGGGTCAAAGGCGCCAACCTAGGTCAAACCTGACTGGTGGGCCCTCTTTGTCAGTGACTCAACTAGTTAACAGTGTTAAATTAACTCTAATTAACAGTCAGTGGGGCCTGGGCCCACATGTCAGTGAGAGAGAGAGTTAGTTAATGAGGTCATTAACCTCTAACAGAGTGATTAACTCTAAGTTAAACTAATCTAATTTAGTTAGGAGCCGGCCCCACATATCACTGTCTCAGGCGGAGTCAAACTGGGGTCAAACCCCTGGTCAACACGGTCAATCCCGCCGGCGTTGAGTCGCCGGCGAGGCCGAGACGGCGGAGAGCTTTGGAAATCGCCCACAGGCGACCAAATCGACCGCGGTTTGGTCCTGCGCGTAGCTGGGGCTCGCGCGCATCTAGTGGGGCAAGTGGGAGGAGCTGGGCTGGAGCGAGCTCGCCGGAATCGAGCTTGTGGCGGCGGCCGGAGCTCGGCGTTGGTGGTTTGCTGCTGCAGCGAGCTAGCGGGGAAACGGACGCTCTAGCGAGGCGCTACGAGGTGCGGTGAGTGCGTTGGCACCCGCGCCTGACCAAATGGTCACCGGAGTGACGCCGGCGTCGAGCTCTGGCGGAGGCGTGCTACGGTGCAAGGGGGGGCGTCTACGGCGAGCAAACGAAGCAGAGAAGAGGGGGTTCGGTGGAGGAGCTCACGGGGTTGCAGAACGCGTCTCAGCGGGCTCGGGGGAGGTCGGACGTCGTCGGGGCGTTGCCGGCGATCTCGGCGGACCGAGGAAGAAGAAGGCGTCGGGGAGGTGCTTGGGCATCCGGCGTCGCGTGAGTCGAGGAGGTCGAGGACGGCGGGCGGAGCTAATGGGCTTGTCGGAGAGGCGAGGGGGTGGCTCTGGTGACAACTACGGCGAAAGGCAGGATTGCGCTCGGCCATCGAGGGAGAGGGTGAGGGAGACGAGGGGGAGAGAGGGGAGGAGTGCAGGGAGGTGCTGGGCGTCTCCGTGGCGCTCGGATGGGGACGAGGAGGCAGCAGGAGGTGGAAGCAGGAGGTGGCCAGGGGTGCACGCGCCGGCGACACGCCTCTGCCTACTGGCAGAGGTGGGTGACGACTGGCACAGGCCAGGTGGGCTGGGCCAGCACATGTGAGTCCCAGGTAGGTTTCTCTCTCTCTCTTTTGTGATTTGTTTCCTTTTTCTATTTTTTCTGCAACTGTTGGGCTTTATTAAAAATACTAAAACGTTTCCAAAAATCCTGAAAATAATTGTGGGCTCTGTTTAGAATATTTCCAACCCAGCAAACTTATTTCCAGAATTATTTGAGCATTTAAATTATTTTATAGCATTTAAATGCCCAAAATCAAATACTTATGATTTAATTCAATGACCTTCTGTTGACCTAGAAAATTGTGCACCAATTTTGCCAGAGGTTCTAACCCAAGAGAGAGTGAACTTTTTAGAAGGGCATTTCAGGTTCATTGAAAATAATTTTAGTAAACCCTAGTTGTTTCCAGGGGGGTGCTTGGGGGTTTCTGTCTTCCCCATTTCAAATTTAAGAGGAATTTAAACATGATGCACACTCTAATGCTTGAACTAGCTAGGGTGTGACAACTCACCCCCACTCAAAAGAATCTCGTCCCGAGATTTAGGATCCTCCGGGAAGAAGGTGGGGTACTCGAGTCGAAGACGACCCTCCCTTTCCCAAGTGGCTTCTTTCTCGGAATGGTGTGACCATTGAACCTTGAGAAACTTGATATTATGACGTCGAGTGGTACGCTCGGCTTGATCAAGGATACGAATGGGATATTCTGATATGAGAGGTTATCTTGTAGATCAAGCGTTTCGTGGTCCACTCCACGGATAGGATCCGCGAAGCAACGCCTGAGTTGAGAAACATGGAAGACATCGTGAACTCTGGAAAGATGCGAAGGTAGTTCCAATTGGTAGGCAACTTCTCCTCGTTTGGCAAGAATGCGAAAGGGTCCAATGTAACGAGGAGCCAATTTGCCTTTGATACCGAAACGATGGGTTCCCTTTAACGGAGTAACCCGAAGGTAGGCCTTCTCGCCGACTTCATAAGTCATGAGGCTTATGTTTACGATCATATTGACTCTTTTGACGAGATTGGGCTGTTTTCAATTTCTCACGAATAACGCGAACCTGCTCTTCTGCTTCCTGAATCATATCCGGGCCAAAGAGTTGTCTTCCCGGTTTCTGACCATTAAGAGGCGTTCGACATTTTCGCCATAGAGAACTTCGAAAGGAGCCTTTCCCAAGCTAGCTTGATAACTATTGTTATAAGCAAACTCCGCGAATGGAAGGCATTTCTCCCAACTCACTCCGAACGAGATGACAGAAGCTCGGAGCATATCTTCCAGAATTTGATTGACTCGCTCTACTTGACCACTTGATTGAGGATGGAAGGCGGTGCTAAAGGAGAGACGAATTCCCATAGCATTTTGGAAACTTTCCCAAAATTGAGAGGTGAAAAGACTCCCACGGTCTGAGTTAATTTCCAATGGAACACCATGAAAAGACACTATTTGGGAAATGTATAAGTCGGCTAGCTGGCTAGCGGTGATACTCTCACGAACAGGTAGAAAGTGGGCTACTTTGGAAAGACGGTCGATCACGACGAAGATGGCATTATTCCCTCTTTTGGTCCTGGGAAACCCAGTGATGAAATCCATACTGATTTTATCCCATTTCCACTCGGAAATAGCCAAAGGTTGAAGGGTGCCAGCAGGCCGTTGGTGCTCTGCTTTAACACGACGACAGATGTCACAGCTAGCAATGTATTGAGCGATTTCTCTTTTCATCCTAGTCCACCAAAACCTCTGGCGTAGGTCTTGATACATTTTAGTACTACCGGGATGAATGGTGAGAGGGGATTCATGAGCTTCCTTAAGGATCAACTGGCGTAGATGTTGTTTCTTGGGAACCACCAAACGGTTCTCAAAGAAGACAACACCCCGCTTATCCATGGAAAAACATTTAGCAACTCCGCTAGCAATGTTTTCCTTAATCCGGGATATGCCCTTATCATACCGCTGGGCGGTTATGATTTGATCCATAAGGTTAGGTTTCGCCACCAGGGTGGATAGAAAACCTCGAGGAACAATGTGAAGATTAAGCTTACGAAATTCCTCATGGAGAAGTGGTTGACTTTGTTGTAACATTAGGTTGTTACAATAGGACTTACGGCTTAGCGCATCAGCCATGACATTGGCTTTGCCCGGGGTGTAAGTTATTCCTAAGTCGTAATCCGAGATCAACTCGACCCAACGTCTTTGCCTGAGATTCAAATCTGGTTGGGTGAAGATATATTTCAAACTTTGGTGATCGGTGAAGATCTCGCTACGATTACCGAGGAGGTAATGTCACCAAGTTTTGAGTGCATGGACTACAGCTGCAAGCTCTAGATCATATGTGGGATAGTTTTCCTCATGTGGGTGTAATTGCCGTGAAGCATAGGCAATTACCTGACGATCTTGCATGAGTATGCAACCTAGTCCTTGTCGCGAGGCGTCGCAATAGATAATAAAGTCCTTGGAGAAATCTGGTGGTACCAGTACGGGAGCAGATGTCAGGCGTCTTTTCAGTTCCTGAAAGCTGAACTCGCACTGTGGAGTCCACTCGAACTTTTTATCTTTCTTGAGGAGTTCAGTTAGAGGTTTAGCAACCTTGGAGAAATTCTCGACGAAGCGGCGGCAATAGCTCGCTAAGCCAAGGAAGCTCCGAACTTGCTTGACCGTTTCAGGTGGAGTCCAATCAAGGACGGCTTGAACTCGCTCGGGATTGACAGCAATACCCTTGCCAGAGATTACATGGCCTATATAGGTCATTTCTGGCAACCAAAATTCACACTTGGAGAATTTGGCATAAAGGCGATGCTCTCGAAGTTTCATCAATACCAGCCTTAGATGTTCGGCATGTTCCTTTTCGTTCTTGGAGTAGATGAGTATGTCATCGAGGTATACTACAACGAATTTACCCAAATACTCCATGAAGATCGAGTTCATTAATCGAGAGAAGGTAGCTGGGGCATTGGTTAAACCGAAGGACATAACGGTGTACTCGTATTGGCCATAACGAGTAACAAAGGCCGTTTTGGGAATGTCCCCATTCCTGATTTTGATCTGATGGTAGCCTAACCTCAAATCCATCTTGGAAAAGACTGAGGATCCAGCGAGCTGATCATACAGATCATTGATTCTGGGAAGCGGATACTTGTTCTTGATGGTGACCAAGTTGACAGGTCGGTAATCTACAACCATTCGATCCATTCCATCCTTCTTCTTGACAAAGAGGACGGGGCAAGCCCAAGGAGAGGAACTAGGATGGATGAAACCCTTTTTCAAGGACTCATCGAGTTGGTTCTTAAGCTCGGCTAGTTCTAAGGGTGCCATCTTGTAGGGTCTTCTAGAAATTGGAACGGTTCCTGGAACAAGGTCTATCACAAACTCGACATCCCTGTCAGGTGGAACACCTGGCAGTTCTTCTGGAAAGACATCCGGAAAGTCTCGGACTACCGGAACATCCTCAAGGTCTGGAAGGGGGTTGGAATTTAGGGAGTAAAGCTGGCACTTGGCCACTCGAGTTAAGACATTGACTGTCTTGCCCGATGGGTGAGTAAGTTGAACGGTTCTAGTGGCACAATCAATCTTAGCATAATGAGCTGACATCCAGTCCATACCCAAGATGATGTTTATGTCCGAGGACTTGAGAGCTATTAAGGATGCAAGGAAGAAAAGTCTATCAACAAGAATTTCGTTCCCATGGCTTACTCTAGAAGTTTGCCATTTGGAACCCAGAGTTTGAATTACCATAGAAGTGGGCATGTCACAGAATGTAGTGTTATGCAATCGAGCATAGTTCTCGGATATGAATGAATGAGATGCTCCAGTATCAAAAAGAACAGATGCCGGATGGCAGTTAACAAGGAGCATACCAAGGACGACGTTAGGATCCTCATGAGCCTCCTCGGCTGAAACATAGTTGACATGGCCATGGGCAGTGGTGACCGGCTTGGCGTAGAATGTCTTTCCCGCGGGCTTACCACGGCCAACAGACTTTCCAGTTTGATTGGGGTTGTTGTTCTGGGGACACTCTCGGCTATAGTGACCCGGCTCTCCACACTTGAAACAAGTCACAACATTGGGGTGTGGAGCAGCATTAGCAGCGGGGCCACCATAGGCTTGGGCGGTGCAAACTGCTGGTTGGGACGAGGCGCCTCAAAGGATGGCCTCGGGATGAACCTGGGTGGCAGTGCCGTGCTTGGGATCCACACCCGGCGCTTCTGAGCTCCAGAGCCGGATGAAGAGCCAAAATCACGGGAGTGCTTGCTTGAAGCGTCATAATCAGTCTGGCCTGTCTCAGCGCTGATGGCTTTATTGACCAACTTTTGAAAGGATGTGCACTCGTGCAGACGAAGATCGCGGTGAAGCTCAGGGCTAAGTCCCTTGCGGAACCTTGCTTGCTTCTTAGCGTTAGTAGATACCTCTTCAGGGGCATAACGTGCCAGATTCCCAAATTCACGACTATATGCATCCAGAGTCAGTCTTCCTTGGGTGAAATTGCAGAACTCCTCCCTCTTGCGATCCATGAGACCTTCCGGAATGTGATGCTCATGGAAAGCCTCACTGAATTCAGCCCAAGTAGTGATTTGGCCGACCGGGCGCATAGCTTCAAAATTTTCCCACCATAGGCTAGCAGGGCCTTCGAGATGGTAGGCAGCGTAAGTAACCTTGTCGGCTTCGGCTACGTTGGCAGAACGTAGCTTGTGGGTGATGCTGCGAAGCCAGTCATCCGCGTCGAGGCGCTCGACGGAATGGTTAAACTTTGGTGGGTACAGCTTGATAAAGTCATTGATTGACACCAAATCATTTCGCGGATGGCGTGCAGTGTTCTGCTCAATCCGCTCTAGCAGGCGGTTAGTCGCACGCTTGTTTCTTTCCGCCTCCAGCATTACCTCGGCCAGAGAAGGCGGGTGAGGCAGATTTTCACCCCTAGCTGCACTGGCTTCCCCCTGCTCCGGGGCAGCAGGGTTGCTGCGGGTGTTGACCATCCTAGCGAAAAAACAAGACAACAGTTTAGATAAGGATGGCTCAAAATTAGAAAGGAAGTGCAGAATGTAATGGATAACATGGAATGCAGAGATGTTCATCCGTATGTCATGGTAATATAAAACTGCCATATATATACCAACGGTCATACACATCATACATAGTTTAGTACAAGCCCAGGCTACAGTACAACTATGATGAAAGACGTTACATCTCATCGGAGGCATTCCAAGCTCCTATACATTATTTGTCTACACCTCCGGAATTGATTACACACAAAGTCATATTCCACAAGTCACGCAGGACAGTGAAGATACAACTATTACAATACTAGTGGTACTACTACTAACTTAGACAGCTCCGTAGTAGTCCTCATAGAAGTCACCTCCATAGCCTGGAAGTTCAATGTGATCATCCGGGAACAGACGGTCCTGAGGAGCTTGTGGACCATAGGGGCTAGGATGAGGTCTTGGACCAACAAACGGTGGCCTGCGGGGACCACGAGGTGGGGTGATGCCTCCCACATCATGCCAATCCACCATGTCTGGCAGAGCAGATCTCACAGGATACAGATCCCTTGTATCCATACATCCAGCTTGCACCGCAGGTGCAAACCGAGTCAATGTGGCCCAATGATCAGCACGGGTATTGAAAAGCTCCAACCTCAAGGCCCGATTCTCTCGGTCCTTATCTTCGAGCATCTCGGCAGTGGTACGAGTTAATGAGTCCTCCTGAGTGGAGTCAGCATATATAGCCTGAAGATACCCTTGCGCTCCCGGAAGTGAAGCTGGCATGTAACGGAAGTCGGTGTTCCGAAGCAGGCCAGTCCGGACTCGCATGATGGTCATCATGGAATAGGCAGCATCCTGCACAGCCATCTCAACAGTAACCCCGAGTCCATAGGAACAGTGAAGAGGCTTGGTAGATCCAGGATAAGAAGGAAATATCCTGACGGTGCAGAAATATTGGCTTTCATTAAAGTCTCGGAACTGCTCTTCGACAGTGTATTCGGGATACCAACAGTAATCCGTCTCGATCATTACCCGGACTAACATAGCAGTATGACCGGGCACGTCAAGGCATCGGGTCAGGCGAACCACTTGGTTTTGAGCACGGTTGGCCATCTGGAAGCACAACCACAATGCAAAGACAGTAGCATTTCTAGGGAAAATTGGGCAGCATAACAGCTGTAAATGCTCAGAAAAAGATTTGAGACATCCACAACAATTTGCAATACCACTCAACAACATCATATCAAGGTTCTGATTCAATTAGCAACATACTAAAAGTAGTAGAAACTGTACTGAGGCTCGTAACAACAATCCTATAAGCTACTACGGATTAGTAACACGTGAACCTGATAGAAGAAGAGAGCCTAGTCCTTAACCCACGTTGAATGAGAAGAGAATGACTCAGATCAGAGGGCATAAGGTAAAGGAGTAAAAGAGCCTTATGTTCCCTCCCACAATCAATTCCCCTACATATAACTAAAGCATTTCTAGACATGACATCGACCAGTTTGGCTCAACGAACCTACAGGCAGTCCGGCTTTGATGCCAACGCTGTCAGGACCCCGATTCCAAGTCACATCGATCTAGCCGGTAACACCTCATATCACTTTGCGGCCTCACGCACGGTATCCCACGGGTGTCGCCTTACCATGGCCCGGGACCGTTTGCGCCTTTTGGCTCACGTATATGATAGTGTCGCTAGCATCCATATGACAGAGAACCCGGGCCGACATGGCTAGTCGTGAACCCAAAGCGGCACAGACCTATGGAGACAGGCATACATGAATCACATCGAGCATGTCGGTCATCAGCGAGTGATTCCGGGCTGTAGCACTGGGCTAACAGGACTCCGGGAAAACCCGGGCTGTAGCAGGCTAGGCAGGACTCTGGATGTCACCGCGTGACATTTCCCCGAAGGGACAGACATAGGAACGACGTGAATCACATGCCGGACAGACATAGGACTCCGGTGAACCGGGCTGTAGCGGACTACTATGGCTCGAGGAACACTAGACTACATTTCCCCATAAGAAAGGCTGCCAAGGATAAACAACTAGATTGTCGGATCCCACTCATACCAAGCATTTCAATCATACACACAATATGCCCGATATGAGTACATACAACATGGCATCACAACAAAACTCTACAACTCAAGTACTTTATTTAAAGGCTCCAGAGAGCCATACATAACATGTTCATACAGATAGGGGTCACATGACCCGACACTCAAGTCATACAATCATACAAGCACAAGCGGAAGCAGCTAGTCTGAGTACAGACACTAGAAAGAAAGAGGGCTTCTCGAAGCATGTCTATCTACATAGGCCCTCCATGGCCAGGATCACCACCTGGGTGGCTAGTCACTCGTCGACATCAAGGTCTACATAAAACCCATCGGAGGGGGCGGTGTTGTCGTCTGAAAAAACAATAAATAAGCAAACATGAGTACAAGGTACTCAGCAAGTCTTACATCAGAACCTACTATACATGCTCATTCTCAAGAAGGTGGTCGGGTTATTGCAGCAAGCCAGCTTTGACTCTTGGCTAAGCTATCCTACGGAACTCCACTAGTAAAATAGTTTTTGCACATGAGTCCACTACTCACCAACACAATACTCCACCGGGGATCCTCCCTCGTCATCCTACGAGAGGGCCATCCTCGGTACTCACACTTATCTTGAGTCTTTTAGTAGTATCCATTAACTTGTCTATGAACTGTATAGGCAACCAAGTAGTCCTTTACCGCGGACGCGGCTATTCAAATAGTTTTATACCCTGTAGGGGTGTACTTCGTCATACACGCTTTCACCACTTACCGCCGTTTACACGACATGTACTCGGCAACCTTCAAGCGGAGGCCCAACGAGGGTGTTGGCCACGGCCTACCTAAACACTCGAGTCTCTAGTCCAGGTTCATCGCCTATCCAGGTTCCATCCGCAGGGAGTCTGGCCGAGGTTTCCACATACGGCCCCGAACGATGTGAACAGGGTTCCTGAGACACCAAACGGGTGACTCGGTACACCGTGCCATGGTGTATCTACCGCAACATAGCCCACCCCTAGGGTCAGCGCTACGCACGGTCGTCAACACATAACCTACAAACACTAGAAACTATTTGCAACTCCTGGACAGAGTACTAGGGTATTTAAGAAGCCGAGAGGGTCAATTAAGGATCCCAATGCATGGTAGTAGCTGAATCTTAAATCACACATACAGATCTCAATTCTTAGGGATGGCCTCAATGAAACAACCCACCATGTACTCCTACATGGCCTCTCATCGATACCTTTACCAAAACATGTTCCACACATCCCTCACATTACCGACATAATCATTTCACTCTAGCCCATCACCCAGATGAACCAGACCTGACACAACTCTAAGCATAGCAGGCATAGCAAGGTAGGAATCACATACATGGCTCAATCAACTCCTACACATGCTAGTGGGTTTCATCTAGTTACTGTGGCAATGACAGGTCATGCAGAGGATAAGGGTTCAACTACCGTAGCACACAGCAGTTTGAATCGCGTTGTCTTAATGCAGTAAACAAGAGCAGAAGCGAGAACATGGGTTGTATCGGAATGATCAATGGGTTGCTTGCCTGTTGTAGAGGTAGTAGGGTACTGCCCTTCAGACGGATACTCGGGGTTATCCTCGGAGGCAGAACCTACCACGAAAGACACACCAAAACATAATCAACACATGGCAATATGCAACAATATGATGCATGCTATGACATGGCAAGATGAAGGTGTCTTGGCCTAATGCAAGCTAAAATAGAAGGGGATGAACTCATTTGAATCAAAGATTCAAATATTAGCTCATTAAACATGGCCTTATTAGTGCATTACCCTATTCTGCTTAAACAGCAAGGTTAACTTGTTTTGTCATGCATGAAACCATTACAGATGGATAGATTGAATTTTTCTGATCATTTTTCATATATAAATCTTTGCATTTGGAGCTATGGTTGATTTTTTATGATTTTTAGGAGTTTTGACTATTTTCTGGAATTTCCTATTAAAGAATAAATCCAGTAATTGAATTAATGCGTCAGCACTGCGTCACTGTGACGTCAGCGGGTCAAAGGCGCCAGCCCAGGTCAAACCTGACAGGTGGGCCCTCTCTGTCAGTGACTCAACTAGTTAACAGTGTTAAATTAACTCTAATTAACTGTCAGTGGGGCCTGGGCCCACATGTCAGTGAGAGAGAGTTAGTTAACAAGGTCATTAACCTCTAACAGAGTGATTAGCTCTAATTAAAACTAATCTAATTTAGTTAGGAGCCGGCCCCACATATCAGTGTCTCAGGCAGAGTCAAACTGCGGTCAAACCCCTGGTCAGCACGGTCAATCCCACCGACGTTGAGTCGCCGGCGAGGCCGAGACGGCGGAGAGCTTCGGGAATCGCCCACAGGCGACCAAATCGACCACGGTTTGGTCCTACGCGTAGCTTGGGCTCGCGCGCATCTAGTGGGGCAAGTGGGAGGAGCTGGGGTGGAGCGAGCTCGCCGGAATCGAGCTCGTGGCGGCGGCCGGAGCTCGGCCGTTGGTGGTTTTGCTGCTGCAGCGAGCTAGCGGGGAAACGGACGCTCTAGCGAGGTGCTACGAGGTGCGGTGAGTGCGTTGCACCCGCGCCTGACCAAATGGTCCACCGGAGTGACGCCGCGTCGAGCTCGTGCGGCGGCGTGCTACGGTGAGCAAGGGGACGGCGTCTACGGCGAGCAAACGAAGCAGAGAAGAGGGGGGTCGGTGAGGAGCTCACGACGGTTGCAGAACGCGTCTCAGCGGGCTCGGGGGAGGTCGGACGTCGTCGGGGCGTTGCCGGCGATCTCGGCGGACCGAGGAAGAAGAAGGCGTCGGGGAGGTTCTTGGAGGCGTCCGGCGTCGTGTGAGTCGACGAGGAGGTCGAGGACGCAGCACGAGCTAATGGGCTTGTCGGAGAGGCGAGGGGGTGGCTCTGGTGACAACTACGCGAACGGCGGCGAGGATCGTGCTCGGCCATCGCGGGAGAGGGTGAGGGAGACGAGGGGGAGAGTGAGGAAGGGAGAGAGGGGGACGTGGGGGTCGGCGTGGCACCCCTAGACGCCTCCAGGGCGTCGGCAGAAGCAGGAGGTGGCCGGCCTGTGGCCGCGGGCGCCGGCCACGCGCTCCTCGTCCTCCTGGTGGGAGGAGGAGGACGACTGGCAAGGCCAGTCGGCTGGGCCGAGCCAGGTGGGCTGGGCCAGCACAGGTGAGGCCCAGGTAGGTTCTCTCTCTCTCTCTCTTTATTTGTTTTCTTTTTCTATTTATCTGCAACTGTTGGCTTTATTAAAAATACTAAAACGTTTAAAAATCCTGAAAATAATTGTGGGCTCTACTTAGAATATATTTCAACAGGCCCACACTTATTTCCAGAATTATTTGAGCACTTAAATTATTTTATAGCATTTAAATGCCCAAAATCAAATACTTATGATTTAATTCAATGACCTTCTGTTGACCTAGAAAATTGTGCACCAATTTTGCCAGAGGTTCTAACCCAAGACAAAGAGAGTGAACTTTTTAGAAGGGCATTTCAGGTTCATTGAAAATAATTTTAGTAAACCCTAGTTGTTTCCAGGGGGTGCTGGGGTTTCTGTCTTCCCCATTTCAAATTTAAGAGGAAATTAAACATGATGCACACTCTAATGCTTGAACTAGCTAGGGTGTGACAATCTGTCAATGGCGTGACTCTGTGTTTACATTGTCTCCTGGTAGAATTATTATGCTTGGCTCTCTACTCTAGTCGTGCTGTCTGTAGAGGCGATCGTGATTTTGTTATACACATGATGATGCAAGTATGGACTATTGTTTGTTTCATATGTACTGCCATCATATAAATGCCTGCCATGTTCTTAATCTCCCCTCCCTCTGATTCCTTCTGCCTGCGTTTGTTTTGTGTCTCAGATTTGTAGAAGCTGTCGCTACTGTAGGTGGAACAGGAAGAAGCCCTCATGGCTGCTGCAGATCTGAAGTGGTGAGCGCCACCCCATTTTTTTGGTACTGTGAAGTGTTAGTTGATGGTTTGTTAGTCTGTTAATCAAAGTATTCTTACATGCTGTGAATATATACTGCAAACACCAGAGTTGATCATTAAAACATATGTCGCTCCTATTTTTTGTGTGAAAATGTACTAGTTATCTGCAATAAAAGCTAGACATGAACCAACTCTTGCTTCTAAAGGAACATAGTATAAATTTAGACCTCGTGTGCGATGCTATAGATTTATAAATTTTGCTTTATCTTATTCCCGAGCTAGCACTATAAATTTTGCTTTGTCTTGTTGATAATGCCATATGTCTTATGCAATCAGATTACATTTCTGTTTGTTATGGTAATATAAAAAATATTCGTGCTATCAAAATTTTCACAGTGCGTGTTTCCCTTGTACTCAATATGCTTCTAATGGCTGATCCTTCCATTTTTGTTGTGGCATCTTTATTTTCACAGGTGTTTTGTGTTCTGGAAGATGGAAGAGGAAGAAAACTTATTTTTGTTGAACTAATTTGTCTGTATTCTCTTTTGTTGTACGTATCATTTGATAGTTTTGTATAGGAACAAGTGATACTATTTTGTACGGCTTTATGGCCTATGATGTAAACATATTTAGTGCTGAAATATGAAATTATTTGCAAAATTTGTCGAAAAGGAGGATCATTTGTACGAATATGTGAATGGGCTGAAAAGAGTACTGGACCAACTCCAGGATTGAATTATTATTTGAATGTATAAAAAGGCTGAATGTAAACTAGAAATGGGCTGCACAAAATTGACCTATATTCTTGAAAGGCCAAACGTGCATAAAAATTGATGGGCTAACCAGTTGGGCTTGGCCCATGTAGCTGACAAAAAACAACAGAAATGAATGTTCTAAATGGGCTGAATTGTTGGGCTCGGCCCATGTAAAGCGTCGAATTGGACCAGGCTGAATCTTACCAATGACCTTCTCAATTGGTCGCAATTTTGCCACGTCAGATTGCCACGTCGGATCCGACATGGCCTGGGCAGACAGCCAGTGACCAAAACAAAAGGTCATGGGTTCAACGACCTTCTGTTAAAGGTCGCTAATTTCAGTTTACGACCGCCAGCTTTTGACCTTCTGTTTTTTGTCACAAAAAGGTCGCAAATGAAAAACTATGACCTTTCAGCGGCCAATAGTGAGGGTCACAAGTTGACATATTTCTTGTAGTGAGGACGGGCCGTTGGCTCCTTCAAGCAGAAGTATTCTCGCAGGGTGGCGCACAATGCGTACGCCGAGTACTTGGAGAAGCTTCAAGATCGTGCCGGCATGTGAGATGAGATGTGGGATGGATCAAACAATGTACGCTTGAGTATGCTTAATGACGGTTGAACTATTTACTTATGGTTGAACTATGCTTATGTACATGTACGCTTATTATCTATGTCTGAGTATGTTAAATATTTGGTCAAAATTTGGTAAAAATTACAAAGGGGGGCCACTAAACCAGGACAGAGGTAGTACGTCAATCACACATGGTTCCCAAAATTGGAACCGTGTGCAATGACTTTCATTTTACCTGTTGCGTCAATCACACACTGTTCTCTAGCAAACAGTCGCCCCCAAAATTCTTTGCGGGACAGAAAACCCTCACCATCCCCACGTCACAAAAACCCTCCCCCCGCCCGCCACCCCCTCCGGTACGTTCCCCATTCACACCTGCACAAGCTCCTCCGCGTCTATGCCATGGCACCGCCTATCGCAGCGGTAAACACTTAGCTCGACGCCTGCCGCCGCCTCAAGGCTGCCGGCAAATCCCACCGCATTTTGCCACTTCCGCTTGTAGACGCCTATTGCCATTGACTTTCTCGATGCTGCTCGCGATCGACCCAGCTCCACTCGGTTGGGGAATCTGCCGTACCGAGGGTTCTTTCTCATGGAAGACAACGTAACTAATTTAATGAGATATTATCTCATCTCTTATCCCAGTTCATCTGCCTCCTTTAATCACCCGACGGAAATCATCGTGAATTCATTTTTATTCGAACTGATTTGAGGGTTTTCTTTCATTCATAGAATGTACAGAGCACCGACACTTCAGGACTTTGCGACCTCCGGAGATTCCATCTCACCGTACTAGATAACTTGAGGATGCGTGCGGTATGTTCAATCTCACCCTAAATCGGTTGGCATGGCCTACTTTCCTGACCATATTTTAAATATTGCTACATTTGGATAAAAGGTGCCACATGCACCATATACGTCAAAGGGGATTTCCCCCCTCTTCTTTCTATATTAGGCAAATTAATGATGTATTGTTCTTTCGATTACTCTCATATTTCCATGACATCATGTTTACCCTATCTGTTTAATTATAGATTTTTGTCCTTCGATTTCAATTGCTGTACAGTTCTTTCAATTTGAGCCGATATTTGCATGTGACCACATTTTCTTTAACAATCCTACCATTTTCTGCAGCACATCCCTTGCTATGCAACAGATTATGTAGTGCACAATTTTTCCCTTTACATAGATCAATGCTCCATGGATGTCATACTGCACACAAACCATGGATTTACAATCGTTGGTACTGTAAGACTTGATGAACGTGGTGACTCCTATTTTGGCACAGGCTTTTGGAAAGAAATTTCTAAGTTTTATGTACTGAAAGCTGGCACTAAAATTGCACTGCACATAAAAGGGCCTGGTCATGAGATATATGCTAACTTCCCCAACCAAATCATTGCTACGTCTTGAGCTTGCGTTGGTTTTCCCCGAAGAGGAAGGGATGATGCAGCAGAGTAGCGTAAGTATTTCCCTCAGTTTTTGAGAACCAAGGTATCAATCCAGTAGGAGCCCACGCTCAAGTCCCTCGTACCTGCACAAAGCGATAGCTACTCGCAACCAATGCGATTAGGGGTTATCAAGCCCTTCACGATCACTTACGAGAGTGAGATCTGATAGATATAATTTTTTTGGTATTTTTGGTATAAAGATGCAAAGTAAAAAGTAAAGGCAAAGTAAAACAATATTAAAGTAATGGAGATTAATATGATGAGAAGAGACCCGGGGGCCATAGGTTTCACTAGTGGCTTCTCTCAAGAGCATAAGTATTCTACGGTGGGTGAACAAATTACTGTTGAGCAATTGACAGAATTGAGCATAGTTATGAGAATATCTAGGCATGATCATGTATATAGGCATCACGTCCATGACAAGTAGATCGAAATGATTCTGCATCTACTACTATTACTCCACTCATCGACCGCTATCCAGCATGCATCTAGAGTATTAAGTTAAAAACAGAGTAACGCCTTAAGCAAGATGACATGATGTAGAGAGATAAATTCATGCAATATGAAATAAACCCCATCTTGTTATCCTCGATGGCAACGATACTATATATGCCTTGCTGCCCCTTCTGTCACTGGGTAAGGACACCGCAAGATCGAACCCAAAGCTAAGCACTTCTCCCATGGCAAGAACTGCCAATCTAGTTGGCCAAACCAAACGGATAATTCGAAGAGACTTGCAAAGATAACCAATCATACATAAAAGAATTCAGAGAAGATTCAAATATTATTCATAGATAGACTTGATCATAAACCCACAATTCATCGGTCTCAACAAACACACCGCAAAAAGAAGATTACATCGAATAGATCTCCAAAAGACAGGGGGAGAACTTTGTATTGAGATTCAAAGAGAGAGAAGAAGCCATCTAGCTACTAACTATGGACCCGAAGGTCTGAGGTAAACTACTCACACGTCATCGGAGGGGCTAGGATGATGTAGAAGCCCTCCGTGATGACGGCCCTCTTACGGCGGAGCTCCAGAACAGGCCCCAAGATGGGTTCTCGTGGATATAGAAAGTTGTGGCGGTGGAATTAGGTTTTTGGCTCATGTTCTGATCATTTGGGGGTACGTGTGTATATATAGGAGGAAGGAGTACGTCGGTGGAGCACCAAGGGGCCCATGAGGCAGGGGCGCGCCCTAGGGGGGCGCCCCCCACCCTCGTGACCTCCTCTTTGATCCCTTGCAGTAGGGTCCAAGTCTCCTGGATCACGTTCGGTGAGAAAATCACGTTCCCGGAGATTTTATTCCGTTTGGACTCCGTTTGATATTCTGTTTATCCGAAACACTGAAATAGGCAAAAAACCAACAATTCTGGGCTAGTCCTCCGGTTAATAGGTTAGTCCCAAAAATAATATAAAAGTGGAAAATAAAGCCCAATATAGTCCAAAACAGTAGATAATATAGCATGGAGCAATCAAACATTATAGATACGTTGGAGACGTATCAGGCATCCCCAAGCTTAATTCCTGCTCGTCCTAGAGTAGGTAAATGATAAAAAGAGAATTTTTGATGCGGAGTGCTACTTGGCATAATTTCAATGCAAATCTTCTTAATTGTGGTATGAATATTCAGATTAGAAAGATTCAAGACAAAAGTTTATATTGACATAGAAAATAATAATACTTCAAGCATACTAACAAAGCAATTATGTCTTCTCAAAATAACACGGCCAAAGAAAGTTATCCCTACAAAATCATATAGTCTGGCTATGCTCCATCTTCCCCACACAAAGTATTTAAATCATGCACAACCCCGATGACAAGCCAAGCAATTGTTTCATACTCTTAACTTTTTCAATCTTCACGTAATACATGAGCGTGAGCCATGGATATAGCACTATAGGTGGAATAGAATGGTGGTTGTGGAGAAGACAAAAAGGAGAAGATAGTCTCACATCAACTAGGCGTATCAACGGGCTATGGAGATGCCCATCAATAGATATCAATGTGAGTGAGTAGGGATTGCCATGCAACGGATGCACTAGAGCTATAAATGTATGAAAGCTCAACAAAAGAAACTAGTGGGTGTGCATCCAACTTGCTTGCTCACGAATACCTAGGGCAATTTGAGGAAGCCCATCATTGGAATATACAAGCCAAGTTCTATAATGTAAAATTCCCACTAGTATATGAAAGTGACAACATATGAGACTCTCTATATGAAGAACATGGTGCTACTTTGAAGCACAATATATGAGACTCGCTATATCATGGTGCTACTTTGAAGCACAAGTGTGGAAAAAAGGATAGTAGCATTGCCCTTTTTTATTTATTTATATTTCTGTTTGGGCCTTTTTTTTCTTTGGCATTTCTCTTTTTGGGACAATGCTCTATCGAATGATGATCATCACACTTCTATTTATTTACAACTCAATGATTACAACTCGATACTAAAACAAAGTATGACTCTATATGAATGCCTCCGGCGGTGTACCGGAATATGCAATGAATCAAGAGTGACAAGTATGAAAGAATAATGAACGGTGGCTTTGCCACAAATACTATGTCAACTACATGATCATGCTAAGCAATATGACAATGATGGATGTGTCATGATGAACTAGGTGGTGGAAATTTGCATGGCAATATATCTCGGAATGGCTATGGAAATGCCATAATAGGTAGGTATGGTGGCTATTTTGAGGAAGGTATATGGTAGGTGTATGATACCGGCGAAAGTTGCGCGGTATTAGAGAGGCTAGCAAGGGTGGAAGGGTGGGAGTGTGTATGATCCATGGACTCAACATTAGTCATAAAGAACTCATATAATTATTGCAAAAATCTAGAAGTTATCAAAGCAAAGTACTACGCGCATGCTCCTAGGGGGATAGATTGGTAGGAAAAGACCATCGCTCGTCCCCGACCGCCACTCATAAGGAAGACAATCAATAAATAAATCATGCTCCGACTTCATCACATAACGGTTCACCATACGTGCATGCTACGGGAATCACAAACTTCAACACAAGTATTCTTTAAATTCACAACTATTCAACTAGCACGACTTTAATATTATCACCTCCATATCTCAAAACAATTATCATGCTTCAATCTTTTCTTAGTATTCAACACACTCAAAAGAAAGTTTCACAAATCTTGAATACCAAGCATATTATTATTAAGAAAATTACCATGCTAGTAAGAGACTCTCAAATTAATTTAGGTGAAGCATGAGAGATCAATAGTTTCTTTAAAACAAATCCACCACCGTTCTCTAAAAGATTTAAGTGAAGCACATAGAGCAAAACTACTACGCTCAAAAGATATAAGTGAAGCACATAGAGTATTCTATCAAATTTTAATTCATGTATGGCTCTCTCAAAAGGTGTGTACATCAAGGATGATTGTGGCGTACTAACAAACAAAGACACAAATAATACAAGACGCTCCAAGCAAAACACATATCATGTTCGTGAATAAAAATATAGCTCCAAGTAAATTACCGATGGAAGTGGACGAAAATAGGGGATGCCTTCTGGGGCATCCCCAAGCTTTGACTTTTTGGTGTCCTTGGATTATCTTGGGGTGCCATGGGCATACCCAAGCTTAGGATTTTGCCACTCCTTGTTCCATGATCCATCAAAAGAATTCACCCAAAACTTGAAAACTTCACAACACAAAACTCAAAATAGAAAACTTGTGAGCTCCGTTAGCGAAAGAAAACAAAAGACCACTTCAAGGTACTGTAATGAACTTATTATTTATTTATATTGGTGTTAAACCTACTGTATTACAAATTCTCTATGGATTATAAACTATTTTACTAACCATAGATTCATCAAAATAAGCAAACAACACACGAAAAACAGAATCTGTCAAAATCAGAACAGTCTGTAGTAATCTGTAGCTAGCGCAAGATCTGGAACCCCAAAAATTCTAAAATAAATTGATGGACGTGAGGAATTTATCTATTAATCATCTGCAAAAATAATGAACTAAATAGCACTCTTCAAATAAAAATGACAGCAGTTCTCGTGAGCGCTAAAGTTTCTGTTTTTTACAGCAAGTTCAACAAGACTTTCCCCAAGTCTTCCCAACGGTTATACTTGGCACAAACACTAATTAAACACAAAAAACACAACCAAAACAGAGGTTAATAATTTATTTATTATTAAGCAGGATCAAAAATCAAGGAATAAAAATAAAATTGGATTGCCTCCCAACAAGAGCTATCGTTTAACGCCCCTAGCTAGGCATAACAAGCAAGGATAGATCTAGGTATTGCCATCTTTGGTAGGCAATTCTTCAATTAGGCATCTACCATCTTTAGGAATTTCTTTAATTTTATTAATTATCAAAATTTTAGGCACAAGATCGAAAAATTCATTTGTAATGAATGGTTCTTTAAAGATAGCAAAAAGATTGGGATGAATACTTATAGATTTCAGATCAGCAGTTTCCTTACTAGATGATTCACCCTTATTTTTAGGAACATACATAAGCTTGGAAATTTTAGTAGGAGGACTAGGAGTATTTTTTACGGAAGAAAAATCGGTTCCCAAATTTGTAATGATACCCTCAAGTTTATCAATTCTAGTAGAATCTAAGTTCATCTTCTCATTAACTATGGGTTCCTTTTCCTTAATATTTTTCAAAGTCATTCCTACCTTAGATCCATATTGAGTAATTTGATTCTGGATCTTTTTATCTAGATTTTCAATTGATTCAAGAGTGGCAACTTTGTTTTCATTAATTTCAAGTCTTTGCATAACATGCTCCAAAGTTAACATGGTTCCATTAACCAAAAGAGGTGGTGAGCCAAATAAATCGATCATAGCATTATAAGAATCAAAAGTATGGCTACCCAAGAAGTTCCCACCGGTAATGGTATCGAGGATATATCTACTAAGGATTAACACCTACATAAAAATTGCAAAGAAGAACTAAGGTAGATCCTTTCCTGGTTGATCTATTTTGAGCATTGCAAATTCTATACCAAGCATCTTTTAGATTTTCTCCCTCCCTTTGTTGAAAATTTAGAACTCCACTCTCGGGAGACAACGGAGAAGATATGAGACTAGCCATGACGACAAGCAAACAAAGAGGCGAACAGAGAGGGAGGATAGAGAGAGAGGGCGAATAAAACGGCAAGGGTGAATTGGGGGGAGGAAAACGAGAGGCAAATGGCAAATAATGTAATGCGAGAGATAGGGATTGTGATGGGTACTTGGTATATTGACTTTTTGCGTAGACCCGCCGGCAACGGCGCCAGAAATCCTTCTTGCTATGTCTTGAGCTTGCGTTGGTTTTCCCCGAAGAGGAAGGGATGATGTAGCAGAGTAGCGTAAGTATTTCCCTCAGTTTTTGAGAACCAAGGTATCAATCCAGTAGGAGCCCACGCTCAAGTCCCTCGTACCTGCACAAAGCGATAGCTACTCGCAACCAACGCGATTAGGGGTTGTCAAGCCCTTCACGGTCACTTACGAGAGTGAGATCTGATAGATATAATATTTTTTGTATTTTTGGTATAAATATGCAAAGTAAAAAGTAAAGGCAAAGTAAAACAATATTAAAGTAATGGAGATTGATATGATGAGAATAGACCTGGGGGCCATAGGTTTCACTAGTGGCTCCTCTCAAGAGCATAAGTATTCTACGGTGGGTGAACAAATTACTGTTGAGCAATTGACAGAATTGAGCATAGTTATGAGAATATCTAGGCATGATCACGTATATAGGCATCACGTCCGTGACAAGTAGATCGAAATGATTCTACATCTACTACTATTACTCCACTCATCGACCGCTATCCAGCATGCATCTAGAGTATTAAGTTAAAAACATAGTAACGCCTTAAGAAAGATGACATGATGTAGAGAGATAAATTCATGCAATATGAAATAAACCCCATCTTGTTATCCTCGATGGCAATGATACAATACGTGCCTTGCTGCCCCTTCTGTCACTGGGTAAGGACACCGCAAGATCGAACCCAAAGCTAAGCACTTCTCCCATGGCAAGAACTACCAATCTAATTGGCTAAACCAAACGGATAATTCAAAGAGACTTGCAAAGATAACCAATCATGCATAAAAGAATTCAGAGAAGATTCAAATATTATTCATAGATAGACTTGATCATAAACCCACAATTCATCGGTCTCAACAAACACACCGCAAAAAGAAGATTACATCGATAGATCTCCACAAGAGAGGGGGAGAACTTTGTATTGAGATTCAAAGAGAGAGAAGAAGCCATCTAGCTACTAACTATGGACCCGAAGGTTTGATGTAAACTACTCACACTTTGTCGGAGGGGCTAGGATGATGTAGAAGCCCTCCGTGATGACGGACCTCTTTCGGTGGAGCTCCGGAACAGGCCCCAAGATGGGATCTCGTGGAAACAGAAAGTTGCGACGGTGGAATTAGGTTTTTGGCTCCTGTTCTGATCGTTTGGGGGTACCTGTGTATATATAGGAGGAAGGAGTACTTCGGTGGAGAACCGAGGGGCCCACGAGGCAGGGGGCACGCCCTAGGGGGGCGCCCCGACCCTCGTGACCTCCTCTTTGATCCCTTGCAGTAGGGTCCAAGTCTCCTGGATCACGTTCGGTGAGAAAATCACGTTCCCGAAGATTTTATTCCGTTTGGACTCCGTTTGATATTCTGTTTATCCGAAACACTGAAATAGGCAAAAAAATAGCAATTCTGGGCTGGGCCTTTGGTTAATAGGTTAGTCCAAAAAATAATATAAAAGTGGAAAATAAAGCCCAATATAGTCCAAAACAGTAGATAATATAGCATGGAGCAATCAAAAATTATATATACGTTGGTGACGTATCAATCATCCGTCAAGACTTTGTTCAAAGTAAGTTTTCTTTTCAATTATCTGCATGTTGACTTACCCAGCAATGTCAAATGAATTGTGTAGTATTTAAGAAACCAATTGGTATTCCCTTTTCTTACTATATTCCTACCTAATAACTTGTAGTTACCAATACACTTTTCTATTGCCCTGTTTTAACTAAATATTCCCTGTACTCCCATTTCTATCATAAAGCGCCGCTGACAAGGAGACTCCAGAGGTGGAGAACGGGGCTGCCAACAAGTGGAGGCGGGGCGAGCTAGAACCGCAAGCGACTCCAGCAGGCCTAGACTTCATCAGAAGCCTCCCCGATGATATGTTGAGAGTCATCATCTCCCTCCTCCCAATCAAATATGGGGCGTGGACAACCGTCCTTTCCTGACGGTGGCGCCCCCGATGGAACTCCAGCCCTCTTGACCTCATCGACACCCACGAGCTCTGCCATGGCTATCGCAAAAGCTTGGATGCGTTCTCCAAGATCTTCGGCAGTCTCCTTGGCCCAACCAAAGGCCTTAGAATGGGCAAGTTCCGTTCCAACGGCAAGGACCGAGCCAATCTTGACGACTGGTTTCGATCCCCCGCCCTAGATCAGCTCGAGGAGCTCACTTTTGATGATGGGCATATGCGGTCGCTGCCAACATTCGCACTCCGCCTCGCGCCCATGCTGCGCGTTGCCAAGTTCAGGAACTGCCATTGCCCCACCCCCTTAATGACGCGCCCGCTCTTATACTACCACGACTGAAGCACCTCGGGCTCCTCGTCGTCTGCCTCTCAAATGGTGACATGGAGCGCATGCTCCGTGGCTGTACTGCACTCGAGTACCTTCGTCTTCAGGCGACCAATGGGTTGAGTACCTTCCACATCACCTCCATGACTCTCCGGACTATTTATGTGTGTTGTTGGTGCGGCAGGAAGACATCACAAGATGTGGACCATAGTATGGTCATTGAGGACACACCTGCACTTGAGAGATTACTTGTAGTTGATCATGAAGGTCCAACAAGAATCAATGTCATTTCTACACGGAAATGGACAGTGGTGGGCTACTCGTTTGACAAATACTCCGAACTTGTTATTGGATCCACACTCGTTCAGGTACAATAGCCGCCTTCTACATCTCCTTCTACAAATTAACATTATTTCTATTTTTGAAGATGTTTGTTGATCTGTCATTCAGAAAATGATTCTGACAAGCTTGACCCTGAAACTGCGCACAGTGAAGGTCTTGGCACTAGAATCTATCTACCCTAACCTGGAGGATGTTGTTAGTTTCCTGAGATGCTTTTCGTGCCTGGAGAATCTATATATCGACGTGATGTTCCTTTCCTATTAAATGTTAACCCTAAGGGAGTTCAATTTGTGACACCCTTTTCCAAGTTTACAATGACAATGTACTACGATTTCTGAAGGTTCTTTTGGAGGATTTCAGTACATACATGCCCCCCCATATTGGTTGCTTCATCCATATGGTTACAATCAATAATCATTTCTCCTTTGGATTCATCTGTACTAGTTTTCTTAGGGAACTTTTCATCCACTCCAACCTCTTGCGAAGAAGGCTACATTTTTCTAGAATGTAATCAAATGCCCATGTTAATCATGTCAGATCAAAGATGGCATGTTAGTGCATTTTACAAATCCTGCAAACCAAATAGGCCTGTAGTAATGTTCAAAACTGCATGTATGCACTAACATGTTTTCTTCTTTTGCAGATAAGATTAGGCCCACTGGTGGATAATGTGAACAATCACGTCGAATGCCTAGATCTGCATCTCTTAGAAATTACTTTGAACTCCTACCGAGGGACCTTACCGGAGATTATATTCGCCAGGTTCTTTGTTCTCAGAGCAAGGGTGCTGAAGGAAATGAGGTTTTCCCTACATTTATTTCACAAAAATAAATGGTTTGTTGATCAGCGCCGGCGTCTGCGGCAGAATGGAGTAGGCTCCAAAAATGCTGAATTTCATTTTGGAACTTCAAATGACAGAGTAATCGGAAGTCATCGTGCCAACCCCATATATGACTTCTCAGTGGCTGGCCCCTCTGCAAAAATTGTTAGGTTTCCAAACCAGACTTAGAAGCGGTTGTGGCACCCCGATCCGCATGGAGTAGGGGCCTTCGCACGTCAGCCCAGGATAACACCTGACGCACGACAAGTCCATAATACAGCATTCCAGGTACAAGAATATTCATCAAAAACATGTATAGAAGAGTACATCATTGATGAATACAATTATCTGGCATAGCCCTAAGGCTATTTAAATGGCAGCAGAAACTTATTTAAATGGCAGCGGAAGTCTTGGTTCGGCAGCACAACAACTCTGGCTGGGCTCCACAACTCACAGGACTAGCATGGTTACGGCCTAGCACGACGGGTCAAGCGAACACTTCGGGTATGACCTACAAAACTGGCATGACACGCCAGGTCAGTACATTGAATGTACTTGCAAGACAACCAATTATATAGCATCCAAACAAGCAGAAGACAAAGCAAGAACCAAGCGCATGCAACAACTTATCTCATATCAATTACGGAACATGGCATGTTAAAGATAATTAAGCTTGAACAACATCATAGCATCTACTAACATAATACTATCATGGCGTATCAAACATGCTCCAAACATGGCAATAGCAAATCATAGCATATCATCAATCATGGCATAATGAATCCAAGCATGACATGCCATCATGAAACTATGCTGAAAATAAACTACTGATCATATTCAATGTAGGCATAGCATGTTAACTATAGGCAACCATCTTCTATTATGACATAGTTCTTTAAATGCAAATAACAACATATTACTCATGCAATGCAACCCAAACTTGTGCACCGAGTCCGTCGGACTCTCTTACCAACGGGTTGCCTCGCAACCAAATGGTAATCATTCTGGCGACCCCAACCACGACCAACACTTGGTCTCCAAAACTCATCGAGACCATGTCTCGTGATCATATCAAAACATTGCCATGACTTCTCATGACTATCTCATAGTCCAAGTCACCACATTCTGGTTATCTCATTAATTTACTTAATTATTTCAAGTTTATCCTCCATTTCGACCAAGACCTAATAATGTGACCTACTACGAACTGTGTTCCTATCGATAGACTTTAATAAGCACTCTGCAGAGGTAGCGCACTGTACCCACACCACGGAACCCATGGCCTCGTCATCCCATTCGGGTGGACCAACGGCATTCCGATGAAACCGACCTATTGCCATGACACTCTCCCGGCCACTCCGGCTCACTCCCCACTGGGCTAGTCCTGGGTGGCCCCGTGTCTACCAAAGACACAACGACCACCGTCGTGGCCAAAACGTCCCTCACGGGGACCGGTACCAAAAATCTCAACAATAGGCACACAAGGTTATGTCCACCTACCTGATCAGGGTAGCGCGCGCCCATAACCTTCCCTCTTTGGAGGCACCGGCGAGAGGCACGACAATAGACTGCATTAAGGCCTTCCCATAAAGGCAAAATGTGGCTGCACTGTAAAAGTTCGATTTGGTGCCACTATGACTCAATACCATCGATGGCGGAGGAGGTTGTTGTTATTAGGTCATTTTATTTCCTTCTCCATCATCATGAACATAGATGCAAAAATGAACATGCATCATACCAATGCTTTAATAAAAGACCAAACTTCTCAAGTGAACAACTACAGCATAAAGAACATGACAATACTAAGTACTAGCATATACATGGTGCATTACAATCATCATAGCTATCATAATAGCCACTAAAAATCCAAAGGCAACATGATATCCAAAGTAATACTCCAAAGCATAATACCATCATGAACATAGTCATACTAATGAATCCGAAGGCAACATGTCATCCACATAGTCATCCAAATATAAGTCCTAAAACTCCAAGCAATATTGATACTAACATTCTAATTAGTATCGCAAAAGATATCATGAAAACATAAGCATGCAGGAAGATCATAACAGAATAACTGCATATAAAAACGGTAAATAGCAACTGTAACTACACACACACACAAGGTGCAAGCAAAGTCAACATGCAAGTCCGTGGCTCATGACAAGAGGTTGGCTTGCCTGGAGGTCGACAAATACTCTGGGAAGAAGTGCGGAACGATCGCGGAAAGATTTGCCGAAAATAGTTCTCTCTCGGAGGGGGCTGATTGCTGGCAAGGGCAAAATGGTCATTTTTAGAATGTGCAAACATCAATAAAATGGTCCCATCAAAAGGGCTCGACGAACAGAGAAATTGAGCGTTGGAATCACCTCATTCGGAGCTACGGGTAAAAAGATATGATTGTTTAACTACTAGGGACCTATCTGTAAAGGAAATCATTACAAACTGACCCCTGGCAGAAAAATAGATCGCGTCTTTCTCAGAAATACACTTTCCAGAGAGGAAAGCGCATTCTGGCCCGAAGAAGAGGAGGTACACGCTTTCGGCTGAGGGAAAGCGCACTCCAGGGAATACGCCTTCGGGGTTCCGAAAACGGAAAACAACCCGGGGCGCCGCCACTTAACTGACGTGGCGAGGTGGGGTCAACGCGGGGTCACTGGCAAGGGGGACCCGCGAGGGGTGGGCCCCGCCTGGCTGGCTTCTTCTTCCTCCCGCTCGACGCGCACCTGGCCAAGGGGAGACGCCCACCACGACGGCGCTCGTCGGCGCGTCCGGCCACGGCAACGGACGTGCGACCTACCGACATGCTCAGGACGGCCAGGGGCACCTCGGGGTGGTGCTAGCTTCCGCCGAGGAACACCAGGGAGGGAGCTGCACGGCCCACGGCAGAGAGTGGATTCGGCCGCCGGTGGACACAGCGCTACGGTGGGGAAGGGAAGAGGCCGAGGCCACGGGGAGGCTTGCCAGAGTATGGGGGATGCGGTGGTGCTGGAGGAACGGCGAGGGGAACTCGGGATCACCGAAATTGGGTGAGACCCGAGGCGGCGGCTATGGCGACGGTGGTTGTCAAAGAGCGACTCCGGGGAGGGGTGAGTGGCTTGGGGAGGCTTGAGGACTGCGAGAGAGCTCGGGGGCTTTATTTACAGCCGCGGGGAGAGCTCGGGAAGGAGGGGAGGAGGTGGCACACGGCGGCAACGTGTCCGCGCGCCCGCGACAGCGCAGTGTCGGCAGGCGCGGCCAAGGCTCACGGGAAGCAGCGGGAAGGCGACGAAGAGGATCAAGATGAGGAGCAGAGGCTCACGGAGACGAGAGGCGCTCGGGAACGAAAGTAGGAAGCGGACATCTGGGAGGAAAGTGACGGTGCACAGGGGCGCTCACTGTTTGGTCAATGGATCGGCTTGCCGGAGAAGAAAACAAAGGGGCCCAGAGGTCCAGGGGGAAGAAGACGTCGAGAGGGAGCTGTTGGGCATCGATGGCGAGACCAGAGCCGGTCGGGGCAGCGATGCTGACTCGAACAGTGGCTAGACCACCGTTTTGGCTCGCATTGCCCGTGGTCACCATGCACAAAGAACGCTCTGGAGTTTTTACTGATGTAATCTCATGTCTACCGCGCAGTACTTTGAAGAGTTTGTGTTACCATGGTAAATAAACGAGCAAAGACACACGGAGTAGAGTAAACCAAGCTCCACAAGTTTACTGCTGCAAACTTGGCCACACTCTAGAGAGTAAACCAGAGAGGGTAAAAGGTAAAATTAATGTCTAGGAAGATTAGGGTAGCAAGGACTACGGTCCTGGTAATTATGAGATCATTTGGTCAAGTATTTAGCATAGTTGCTGTGCAACTGCTAAACCTGACCTAGAAACTAAATCAGGAAGAAGCACTCACTAGGAGTGATGGATTGAGCTAAAACTTGGCAAAGCTTAATGATTTGATCATATGTAGATGCTGCAAAAATATCATACCAAATGGTGTTGCCAAAATGGTACTTGTTTCACAAACATCTCCCATGTCCAGAAACTTGAGAAAATTACTCAAGGCAAATGGCTAATTGAAATGAGCCAATGTTTTGTGGAGAGGGATAATATGGCTAGGAGAAGGTCTAGAAAAGGTTTCAGCCACAATGGAGCAAGATAAAGTACACTTGCTTCACAACCTGAAAAATTGGACAGAAACTAAGAATTGCTCCTGTGCTCACATAGTTCAATGAAATGAACGGAATTTAGGTGGAGGATAATGATTTTAGATACTTGAGAGGATGGAAAATTTGCATCCCATTTGGAGACTCTATGAAGGTACTTCCTTCACAAAGTTGTGTTCTGGTCAGGAACTTTGAAAAATTGCACAGGGAGCTAGGATGAATGGATTGAGCTCATATTTGGCATCCATGGGTTATTTATCCATGTTAATCACCCTGCCAAATTGCAGATCAATTGGAGTTAGTAATAAAGCACTTCCTTTGAAATTTTTTAGAGAAGGCAGAAACTTGCATTGGATCATGTGCCCAATTTTTGATCTGAGGAACATGAGATAAGGATAGAACTAGTGATTATATAGCAAGGACAAGCTCCACAATTTATGTGGGAATTTCCCCTGCTAGAAAAATGGTAGTTCCTTTAGAAACTGGCAGAAATGCAATATTGGTATTAAATAGGAAAAGCCAATTTTCCTTATTTAATTATGGCCAATATACTTGCGAGAGTTTGGGTTAGGCATAAATATCAACTCCACCAGTTCTCATGAATTTAGGAGATGGCTAGCTATTCCTTTGGATTTTATTCCTCAGAAAGGCAAGAAAAGGAATAAATCACAATTCAAAAATATTGCATGGGACTTAGCAATATTTTTGCATATCCAAGTTTCAGAAAGATGGGAGGATCTCTGGGAACAATTGGGAGGATCAACAGATCAAGAAAATGATGGCTCCCTTGTAAGCACAAAGGAGATATCCAAATCCCAAAAATTTGGAATTAGGGTTTGAGAGGGTTGAGATGATGCAGATGAGGGCTTGCCCACTGACAAATACATGAGCAAGGTTTTTGGAAAGGTTGAAAATGACAAGAATTGTCAGAGTCATCCAGCAAACTCAGGAGAAAATTTTTGAAACATGAGTGCCAGGAAGGAATAACAGCACAAAAATTGATAACCCAATTTTGGGGATGTTACAGCGGTGATATTAGTTTGAACCTCTCTGATATCCATGTTCAGCGGATCAGCGCGAGCGTTTGTAGCTGATGAGCTGAATTTCATTTCTAATATCATTTGAACCTTGTAATCTTCGAATTTGAGCCATATAACTCTAGAATTTGAACCTTGTAACATTTCGAGCTTTTGTGGTACAATCGTTGAAATGGCATCGTATGGGACTCGTATATTGCTAGCACTATTTTGACCTTAATATGCAATGGTCTTAGATTTTATTAACCATTCTTGAATCAGTTTACCTTGTCGATCTCACAGCACACGGTCTGTATAGCTAACTCGACTGCGATCTTCAACATTATTGCACACAGTTGGTTTCTTCCACTGTGTGCACTATAGAGCGCAGAATTAATTATCGCACTCGAGTGTCTATCATCACCCTTCTAGGTAACTTTGACCTCATCACCCATGGGTAAACTTATGATCGAAGTCATTCCACACACTTCATTTTTACAAAGCTTTTTGCCAATAAACGCCCATGATTTGTCCCTCTTCTAGCTGACGCGTGGCCAAACTAGCCGGGCAGGAAGCTTGCGCGGTAAACAACGCGGTAGCACAGGAACAGGCTCACCGACGATACATTTTGCGCCTCTTCGAGCCCACGTGTGCGGTGCGGTGTTGTCAAGCATGCACTGGAATCCTCTGCTATGAACCTCGTGACAAGACATGACAATTACAGGCCAGCTGGCCCCCATTTATTACAGTGGCCATTTAACACTTGTGTCTCTTCAAACTTTCGATCGTGCCCCACCATTGCAAGAAGCACACCCACCACGAGAAATTCTTAGAGGGTATCCTGCACGGCTCCAATGGCGCTCCGAGCGGCTGCCAACGACGAGCAGCAGTTCACCATGCGTGCCGTGGTGAACACCCATAGAAGGTTCATGGACCTCTCGGTGGTGTACACCAACGACCCGGTCTGGGTGGAGCACTCCATCCACATCATGGAGCTGTTGCTTGCCGCGGAGAAGTACACGGTGGTCGGGTTCGACCTCGAGTACACCCGCGCTCGTGCCGGGTCTCATCCCAAGGTCGTCGTCGCCCAGATGTGCGTGCACCACCACGTCCTCGTCTACCACTACTGCTTGGCCACAAGGCCTTGCGAGCATTTCGCTAGGTTTGTCAACATCCCCCACTACATGTTCGCTACGGTGGACATCACTAACGATGTAAAGGCGCTCGAGAATTTAGGAATCGCCTGCTAGAATCTTGTCGACATCTAGGGCCAATACAAGATCTGGGGCAGCAAGGAGCATGAGAAGGACTCACTGGTTCACCTTGCCAAGGCCATCATCGACCCCTACTACAGAGACATGAAGGATTCATGCAACAAGGACAAGCGTGCCTGGCACTTGGCCTGGATGGATAAACTCGACAAAGCTCACGTCATGTATGCGGCCAAGGAGGCGTACATGAGCTACGACATGTACAAGTGGATCGTTGACATGAGGAAGTGCCTCCTTCCCCAAAACGGCCAGGGATCCAGCCGGAAGCAGAGCAATGGCAAGCCTTGTCGCAACAATAAGTAGATGATTAGATCCTCGTTTCTCCTACTATAGTATGCATGTAATTTCTTACTTTGGTGTGTGGAAATGTTATGTGTGTAGTCACTTGTGTAATTGTATGCTTAATTTGGTTTTGCAATGTTGTCTTTTTAAGTATATATGTTGATGCTCTGTAGATAGAGCGTAGATGTTGTGCGGGAAAAGAAAATCACATCGCACACGGACTAAACAATGGGACCCGTTTGTGATGTTTTCATCAATCACTCACAATTGTATACCAGCAATCGTTTGCTCACAGCACACAGGGCTTGTTAGATGTAATCATCTATGTTGTTATCGGTCTTCACACATGTTTTTGATTACAGACCTGTTTGCCTCGTATCACACACATCTTGTTCATTTGAACCGTTTCTGTTCTCATGTCTCAACGCAAACAGTTCATCCGAGTGAACCGCATGCCGTATATCGCACACACCTTTG
The DNA here is from genome assembly GCF_003073215.2 of Triticum urartu. Classification (NCBI taxonomy): domain Eukaryota; kingdom Viridiplantae; phylum Streptophyta; class Magnoliopsida; order Poales; family Poaceae; genus Triticum; species Triticum urartu. The sequence goes on along the minus strand of NC_053028.1, from coordinate 514,235,111 downwards.
ATCTGGCTGACCATTTCTTTTGTGTTTCCTAATCACAAACAGTTCGTCCGAGTGAACCGTATGTTGTACATTGCACACACCTTCATCTGGCTTCCAGTTTCTTTTGTTCCTCCTCATCACAAACAGTTAATTGAGCTGAACTGTATGCCCTGCATCACACACGCAACTAAAATCTGAACCGTGTTTGATGCATCCTCCATCGCAAACGTTTTGCACCTTTTTGACGGTTTTTACACCATCGTTTGCGATTATGGCATCGCACACAGTTTCGTCGAAGGGTCTCTGATCGTAGTGTCGCGTTAGCAGCATCCTGCAGTAGTGTGCCACCGTCACTCGGCCGCAAACATTGAGATACCTAGTTTTTAAATTCTAAGAAATCCAAAACTTGTCTGAAATTCATGAAACTTGGCATGCTATCAAGGAGTGGCATCAACATGCCGTGGTAAAAATTTTGTCCCATTTGGGGTAGGTTTGGGTATAAGGTTCTCATAAACCAGAGCTTCTCACAACAAGCCTGATGGTTTCAGTAGGGACCGTGCCACCTTTGGGGACGAAACGATATTAGTTGACTCTTATTGCTTTTAGAAATTTTCTAGTGTCAACATAGAACAAGAGGAGTGTTGTGTTAAATTTTGGAATTTTTCGGGGTTCGTTTAAACATTTTTATACATTAACTGGGTTTTCTAGGCATTTTATGTGCATAATTCAAATTTGAACTACATGCACATGCTCCAGTGCCTATAAATTGGTTGAAAAAAATGTGTGTCCTTGGTTGCATGCTTAGGTCCCATGCAAGAAATGGGAATGAATGTCAAACACCCTGCCACCGCCACTCGGCCACAAACATTGAGATACCTGGTTTCTAAATTCTAGTAAATCTAAAACTCGTATGAAATTCATGAAACTTGGCATGCTATCATGGAGTGGCATCAACATGCCGTGGTAAAAATTTTGTCCCATTTGGGGCAGGTTTGGGTATAAGCTTCTCACAAACTAGAGCTTCTCACAACAAGCTTGAAGGTTTCGGTAGGGAACGTGCCACCTTTGGGGATGAAACTATATCTGTTGCCTCTTATTGCTTTCAAAAAATTTCTAGTGTCAACATAGAACAACAGGAGTGTTGTGTTAAATTTTGGAATTTTTCAGGGTTTGTTTGGACATTTTTATACATTAATTAGGTTTTCTATGCATTTCATGTGCATAATTCGAATTTGAACTACATGCACATGCTCCAGTGCATATAAATTGGTTGAAAAATCAAATATGTGTCCTTGCTTGCATGCTTAGGTCCCATGAAAGAAATGGGAATGAATGTCAAACACCCTGCCACCGTCACTCGGCCGCAAACATTGAGATACCTGGTTTTTAAATTCTAAGAAATCCAAAACTCGTCTGAAATTCATGAAACTTGGCATGCTATCATGGAGCGGCATCAACATGTCATGGTAAAGTTTTTGTCCCATTTGGGGCTGGTTTGGGTATGAACTTCTCACAACAAGCCTGATGGTTTCAGTAGGAAACGTGCCACCTTTGGGGACGAAACGATATCCATTGCCGATTATTGCTTTCAAAAATTTTCTAGTGTCAACATAGAACAACAGGAGTGTTGTGTTAAATTTTGGAATTTTTCGGGGTTCGTTTGGACATTTTTATACATTAACTAGGTTTTCTAGGCATTTTATGTGCATAATTCGAATTTGAACTACATGCACATGCTCCAGTGCATATAAATTGGTTGAAAAATAAAATATGTGTCCTTGGTCGCATGCTTAGGTCCCATGGAAGAAATGGGAATGAATGTCAAACACCCTGCCACCGTCACTTGATACGTCTCCAACGTATCTATATTTTTTGATTGTTCCATGCTATTATATTAACTGTTTTGGATGTTTATGGGCTTTATTAAACACTTTTATATTATTTTTGGGACTAACTTATTAACCTAGAGCCTAGTGCCATTGTTTTTTCCCTTGTTTCAGTGTTTCGCAGAAAAGGAATATCAAACGGAGTCCAAACGGAATGAAACCTTTGGGAGCGTGATTTTTGGAATGAACGTGATCCATGAGACTTGGAGTTGAAGTCAAGGAAGCTTCGAGGTGGCCACGAGGCAGGGAGGCGCGCCTGCCCCCCTAGGCGCGCCCCCACCCTCATGGGCCCCTCGTGGCTCCCCTGACCGACTTCTTTCACCTATATATGTCCATATACCCTAAAAACTTCGGGGAGCAGAATAGATCGGGAGTTCCGCCGCCATAAGCCTCTGTAGCCACCGAAAACCAATCTAGACCCGTTCCGGCACCCTGCCGGAGGGGGGGAATCCCTCTTTGGTGGCCATCTTCATCATCCCGGTGCTCTCCATGACGAGGAGGGAGTAGTTCTCCCTCGGGGCTGAGGGTATGTACCAGTAGCTATGTGTTTGATCTCTCTCTCTCATGTTCCTGAGGTGGTACGATCATGATGTATCACGAGCTTTGCTATTATAGTTGGTTCTTATGATGTTTCTCCCCCTCTACTCTCTTGTAATGGATTGAGTTTTCCCTTTGAAGTTATCTTATCGGATTGAGTCTTTAAGGATTTGAGAACACTTGATGTATGTCTTGCATGTGCTTATCTGTGGTGACAATGGGATATCACGTGATCCACTTGATGTATGTGTTGGTGATCAACTTGCGAGTTCCGTGACCTCATGAACTTATGCATAGGGGTTGGCACACGTTTACATCTTGACTCTCCGGTAGAAACTTTGGGGCACTCTTTGAAGTTCTTTGTGTTGGTTGAATAGATGAATCTGAGATTGTGTGATGCATATCGTATAATCATACCCACAGATACTTGAGGTGACATTGGAGTATCTAGGTGACATAGGGTTTTGGTTGATTTGTGTCTTAAGGTGTTATTCTTGTACGAACTCTATGATAGATCGAACGGAAATAATATCTTCATGTTATTTTACTACGGACTCTTGAATAGATCGATCAGAAAAGATAACTTTGAGGTGGTTTCGTACCCTACCATAATCTCTTCGTTTGTTCTCCGCTATTAGTGACTTTGGAGTGACTCTTTGTTGCATGCTGAGGGATAGTTGTATGATCCAATTATGTTATTATTGTTGAGAGAACTTGCACTAGTGAAAGTATGAACCCTAGGCCTTGTTTCAACACATTGCAATACCGTTTGTGCTCACTTTTATCATTAGTTACCTTGCTGTTTTTATATTTTCAGATTACAAAAACCTTTATCTACTATCCATATTGCACTTGTATCACCATCTCTTCGCCGAACTAGTGCACCTATACAATTTACCATTGTATTGGGTGTGTTGGGGACACAAGAGACTCTTTGTTATTTGGTTGCAGGGTTGCTTGAGAGAGACCATCTTCATCCTACGCCTCCCACGGATTGATAAACCTTAGGTCATCCACTTGAGGGAAATTTTCTACAGTCCTACAAACCTCTGCACTTGGAGGCCCAACAACGTCTACAAGAAGAAGGTTGTGTAGTAGACATCATCACTCGGCTGCAAACATTGAGATACCTGGTTTTTAAATTCTAGTAAATCCAAAACTCGTCTGAAATTCATGAAACTTGGCATGCCATCATGGAGCGACATCAAAATGTTGTGGTAAAATTTTTATCCCATTTGGGGCAGGTTTGGGTATATGCTTCTCACAAACCAGAGCTTCCCACAACAAGCCTGATGGTTTCGATAGGGAATGTGCGACCTTTGGGGACAAAACGATATCCTTTGCCTCTTCTTGCTTTCAAAAAAAAATTCTAGTGTCAACATAGAACAACAAGAGTGTTGCGTTAAATTTTGGAATTTTTCGAGGTTTGTTTAGACATTTTTATACATTAACTAGGTTTTCTAGGCATTTCATGTGCATAATTCAAATTTGAACTACATGCACATGCTCCAGTGCATATTAATTGGTTGAAAAATCAAATCTGTTTCCTTGGGTGCATGCTTAGGTCCCATGCAAGAAATGGGAATGACTTTCAAACACCAGGGCACTATTGATTGCCGGCAAAACATTGAGATACTTTGTTTTTAAATTATAGTAAATCCAAAACTCGTCTGAAATTCATGAAACTTGGCATGCTATCATGGCATGGCACCCGACATGATGTGGTATGTTTCACGTCCATTTTGAGAGAAGGCGCACTCGAATAACAACCAACAATGGCATTTTGGAACAAATAGCTGCCACATTAACATCTCAAACGTTTTGTATAATTTACATCGTGTGCGTTCTGTTAACCATTGACGTGAGGCCACGCCTCACTCTTTTAATGGCTAGGAGGTATTGTGCGAATAGGTGCTTGACTAAACGGGAGGCATGCGAGTTGTACTCCAATGCGCAGGCTCAACGGGAAGCATGCGAGCTATACGCCGCGTAGGCTCATCGGGAAGCGAGCCCTTTGACTTCCATGGCTGCCCGTCTTGCTCGCATCCTCTCCATTAATGGCGCCCAAGCCGCAGTTTAATACGGTTTTTAAATATAAAACATTCATAGCAAACGGTTTAGTTAGAACACCTGTATGTAAACCGACGGCTTCCCCAGGAAGCCAAGGGAAAATGGGCCGAGTAGGATTTGTGCAGCTCTTGATCGGAAACATTTTAGTTAGAACACCCGTATGCAAACCGACAGCCTCCCCAGGAAGCCAAGAGAAAATGTGTTGAGCAAGATTTGTGCATCCCTTCAATGCAAACAGTTGTTTTGGATGACCCATGTGCAACCACGTACAAACAATTTGGTAAGATTTGCATCTGTCATTTTGGGTATGTTGCCATTTGTCAAACTAGAGATTGACATTTGTTTATCTAGTAACATTGCCATTTGTTAATCCTTGTAACACTGCAATTTGTCAAAACATGCAGCTAAAAATCACTAGCACTATCAAATTTTTGCAACTAAAATTCAGTAATTAAGCATAGATTTCATTCAAAGATTAAGCAGTTGTTCTTAATTTGTACAAAAAGTTCAACTCGATAGCTGAACCGACCAAACTTTTCCCCAATTTTTGCCAACAACGTACTGAAATAGCTAGTTCAACTATATATAGTAGCTAATTTTAAGTACGTTGTACAGTTCCACCACATCTATAGTCAGATGAACTAAACAAAATAGCCCCTAAATACTAATAATACTATAGAGGGGCTTTGTACTACTTCTGGCAGCCTCTCCTCTATCGAGCGTGCTAGTAAGAGGCAGAGGAGGAGGAGCCTACTGACGATATGGACAACTGCAATACGGTGCCTGCCGCTGCTGCACGTTCAGAGACGCTCACCAGCTCAAACGCCCTCTACCGCTCCAGATGACCCCTCTCGAAGCGGACGGACTGCTCGTAGATCTCCTGGTTCCTTGCCTCTGTGTCGGTGTGTGCTGCAACCATAGCTGTGGTAAGGCTCTTTGTGTGCTCGACGAGGCGCTCCTCCTCCTCTCACAGGAACTTGATGTAGCACGCAAGGTTGCTGACGCACATGCGGGCCTCCACCTCCGCCTTCCTCCTTCGGGCGATGGTGGCGGAGCGGGTGATGATCCCGACGGTCGACTGTGGGCTAGCGGCCACCGAGGCCGACAATGGGGTGGAGGCTAGGACCACCACCTCCCGCCTTCGGGCCACGGTGGCGGAGCGGGTGATTGCCACGGTGGCCGGCAGTGCGGTGGCGGCCACGACGGCCACCTCCCACCTTCGGGCCGCGGCGGCCCTGGCTATCGATGGTGGTGTGGCGGCAACGGCGGCCGGCAACAGCTGCCGACGGGCAGCGGCAGCGGAGCGTGTGGTGGGTGTTCCGCGCACACCCAACAAGGACGCCACGCGCACTACACTATGCCGGGGACTGCACCACCGCCGCGGTGTAGCCTCCTAGCTGGAGCTGTCCTGTGATGAAAGCGGAGTGGCTGAGCGACAACGACGGACCGGTGCCATTGGCGATTGTGGGAGAAGCAGACGAGATAAACTACAGTGAGGGAGGGGAAAATGCGACGCATGACTCGCCGGCCGTGAGGGTTTATATAGTAGGCTAGTAAGCATTGGGATTTTGGGGGATTTCACCGAGTCGGATGGGAAGCTTGCGCGGGAACGGGCTCACTACCGTTTGGCCAAAAGAACGCCCACGCGTGCTGCTCAAGCTTGCGCTTGAAGCCGTCTACGGCAGCGGGGTGACAAGACGTGTGAGAGGAGGACGAAAGGACACGTACACATAAGGTTAATAAAAAATGTTTGCGATTTAATTACCTACTGATAACCCGCAAGTATAGGGGATCGCAACAGTTTTCGAGGGTACGTTGATTTTGTTTCAACTACATGAACATAAATATCGTGAAGGCTATGTTGATTTTGTATCAACTACATGCATGAACATGCGCCAAGTCAAGTCACTTAAATCATTCAGAGGAGGATACCACCCTATCATACCACATCATAACTATCTCAATAGCATGTTGGCACGCAAGGTAAACCATTATAACTCATAGCTAATCAAGCATGGCACAAGAAACTATGATCTCTAATTGTCATTGCAAACATGTTTATTCATAATAGGCTGAATCAGGAACGATGAACTAATCATATTTACAAAAACAAAAGAGGTCGAGTTCATACCAGCTTTTCTCATCTCAGCCAGTCCATCATATATCATCATAATTTCCTTTCACTTGCACGACCGAACGATGTGAATAATAATAATAGTGCACGTGCATTGGACTAAGTTGGAATCAGCAAGCATTCAATAAACAGGAGAAGAGAAGGCAATATGGGCTCTTTTGTCAGATCAACAATAATGCATATAAGAGCCACTTCAACAATTTAATTATGGTCTTCTCCTATCGACCCCAAAGAAAAGAAAAGAAATAAAACTATTTACACGGGAAAGCTCCCAACAAGCAAAAGAAGAACATGAAATATTTTTGGGTTTTCTTTTTAATTACTACTACAAGCATGGAAATTAAACTGATTAAAAGCTATAACTATTTTTTTGGTTTTTCTTAAGGTTTATTAAACACACAAGAAGAAAGCATAAAAAGGAAATTAAACTAGCATGGATGATACAATGAAAAAGTATGAGCACCGACATCTAGCAATGAGTGTGTGAGCATAAATGTAATAATGTCGGTGGGAAATACGTACTCCCCCAAGCTTAGGCTTTTGTCCTAAGTTGGTATATGGCCACTACTGGCCTGGCGGATATCCATAATAATAGCTGGGGTCGTACTGCGATGCAGCGGCTATCGCCTGCTGAGCTGCAGCGTGGCGACGAGCGGCCTCCTCTCTCCTCTCGTACTCATCTGCCTCCTCTCTGGTAATAGTATGTCTTCCTCTTGCCTGATAATCAAAGAAGTCAGGAGCAGGGAGAGTAATACGGACAGCACGGCGTCTGTCAAAGATTAGTCGATACTAGAGAGGTTATTCGTTCCTCTCGACAAACTGGTGGTGAACCATAGCATTAAAATCTAGATAAGAAGGAGGTAATTCAACATCATCTTCGCGTATGACTACACCAAGAAAGTTAGCTATGCGGGTTGCATAAATTCCACCAAAGAAATCTCCATTAAATCTATTAAGATGCAACCTACGTGCAACAATGGCTCCCAAATTATAAGATTTGTCTCCTAACATAGCACTCCGAAGAATACTGAGGTCAGGGACACACATGTGACATGCCTCATCTTTACCATTAATGCATCTACCTATGAAGAGAGCAAAGTAATGTATAGTAGGAAAGTGAATGCTCCCTATGGTAGCTTGCGTAATATCTCTAGATTCTCCCACGGTTATGCTAGCAAGAAAATCTCTAAATTCAGATTTGTGAGGATCCCTTATACTACCCCATTGTGGAAGTTTGCATGCAGTGGTAAAATCCTCTAAGTCCATAGTGTAAGAATTATCATAAATATCAAACAGGATAGTTGGAGAATTACGTGAAGTTGAAAATTCAAACCTCCTCACAAAGGTACTGGTGAGGTTGTGATACTGGCTGCACTTCTCTTCCTCGAAGCTCATGAGATCAGCGTTACGCAAATATGTGTTGAATTCTTCCTTAATTCCCGCTCGATCCATAAAGTTCTCAGAAGGCCATTCACAAGGATGCACTAGAGCGTCTCTTGGTGGCTCGTCATCAGCATCACGCATTGCAAGCCTGGGTCCTTGCTTCCTTGAAGAACCACCTTGGAACATTTTCCTAAGCATATTTCTTCCCCTGAATAATTCTAATTTTTTTAGTAACTTCAAAATAAAAGTAAATCAAACTCAATAATATTGATAGCAACTACTCCTACAAGTGCCTAGAGCCTATATCATGCATCAAAACTACTTTTGACCATATAAATTTGACATGCAAGCTCAAGAACAGAGTCACCTAAGCAGCAAAAAAATTCAATGAATAAAGCACTAGAGCAAAAACTAATTGGACCAATGGAGGAGTCACATACCAAGGAACAATCTCCCCAAGCAGTTTTGTGAGAGGTGCTTTGAGCAAGGAGATCGAAAATGGCAGCAAAACGAGCTTGGACTCGGATTTGAGCTGATTATTCGAGTTTGTGGGAGGAAGAAGAAGTGTATGGGTGAAAGGATAAGTGGAGGAGGGCCATCGTGGGCCCACGAGGCAGGGGGCGCGCCCTCCACCCTCGTGGGCAGGTGGTTGACCCCCCTGTTGTGTTCTCAGTGCCAAATATTCTCAAATATTCTACAAAAAATCATATTAAAAATTTCAGGGCATTTGGAGAACTTTTATTTTTGAGGTATTTTTATATTGCACGGATAATCAGATAACAGACAGAAAAATGTTTGTTTTTATTTTATTTAATATAAATGACAGAAAGTAAAAGTGGGGTACAAAAGGTTGTGCCTTCTAGTTTCATCCATCTCATGATCATCAAAAGGAATCTACTAACAAGGTTGATCAAGTCTTGTTAACGAACTCATTCCGAATAACATGGAACTGGAGAAATTTCGAATAACACTATGTTACCTCAACGGGGATATGCACATCCACAATAATAAGAATATCATATTTCTTCTTGACAGTAGGAAGAGGAAATTCAAAACCTCCAAATATAATCGATGGAATTTTTCCAATAGAGTTGATACTATAAACTTGAGGTTGTTTCCTTGGAAAGTGTATCGTATGCTCATTACCATTAACATGAAAAGTGACATTGCCTTTAGTGCAATCAATAACAGCCCCTGCAGTATTCAAAAAGGGTCTTCCAAGAATAATAGACATACTATCGTCCTCGGAAATATCAAGAATAACAAAGTCCGTTAAAATAGTAACGTTTGCAACTACAACAGGCACATCCTCACAAATACTGACAGGTATAGCAGTTGACTTATCAGCCATTTGCAAAGATATTTCAGTAGGTGTCAACTTATTCAAATCAAGTCTACGATATAAAGAGAGAGGCATAGCACTAGCACAGGCTCCAAGATCACATAAAGCAGTTTTAACATAATTTCTTTTAATGGAGCATGGTATAGTGGGTACACCTGGATCTCCAAGTTTCTTTGGTATTCCACCCTTAAAGGTATAATTAGAAAGCATGGTGGAAATTTTAGCTTCTGGTATCTTTCTTTTATTTGTAATAATATCTTTCATGTACTTAGCATAAGGATTGGTTTTGAGCATATCAGTTAATCGCTTACGCAAAAAGATAGGTCTAATCATTTCAGCAAAGCGCTCAAAATCCTCATCATCCTTTTTCTTGGATGGTTTGGGAGGAAAATGCATGGGTTTCTGAACCCATGGTTCTCTTTCTTTACCATGTTTCCTAGCAACAAAGTCTTTTTTATCATAACATTGATTCTTTGATTGTGGGTTATCAAGATCAACAGCAGGTTCAATTTCTATGTCATTATCATTACTAGGTTGAGCATCATCATGAACATTATCATTAACATTATCACTAGTTTCAGGTTCATTACCATATTGAGTTTCAGCATCTGAAATAGAAATATCATTTGGATTCTCAGGTGTTTCAGTAATAGGTTCACTAGAAGCATGCAAAGTCCTATCATTTTTCTTTTTATTATTTTTAGAAGAACTAGGTACATCTATATTATTTCTCTGAGAATCTTGCTCAATTCTCTTAGGGTGGCCTTTAGGATACAAAGGTTCCTGAGTCATTCTACCAGTTCTAGTAGCCACTCTAACAGCATTATCATTATCTTTACTATTAAATTCATTGAGCAAATCATTTTGAGCATTAAGTACTTGTTCTACTTGAGTGGTAACCATAGAAGCATGTTTACTAATAAGTTTAAGTTCACCTTTAACATTATCCATATAATCACCCAAGTGTTCAAGCATATTTGAATTGTATTTCAAAAGTCTACCAAAATAAGCATTAAAGTCTTCTTGCTTAGCCATAAATTTATCAAACTCATCTAAGCATGGGCTAGCAAATTTAGTAAATGGGATTTCAGCTTTATCATATCTATAGAGAGAATTTACCTTTACTACCTGTGTCGGGTTATCAAGACCACGAGTTTCTTCAACAGGCGGCAAATTAAGACCGTGTATTTCTTCAATAGGAGGTAAATTCTTAACATATTCAGCTTTAATACCTTTTTCTTTCATAGATTTCTTTGCCTCTTACATATCTTCAGGACTGAGAAATAGAATACCCCTATTCTTCGGAGTTGGTTTAGGAATAGGCTCAGGAATTGGCTCCGGAGGTGTCCAATTATTTTCATTTGTCAACATATTATTCAATAGAATTTCAGCTTCATCCGGTGTTCTTTCCCTGAAAACAGAACCGGCACAACTATCCAGGTAATCTCTAGAGGCATCGGTTAGTCCATTATAAAAGATATCAAGTATTTCATTTTTCTTAAGAGGATGATCAGGCAAAGCATTAAGTAATTGGAGAAGTCTCCCCCAAGCTTGTGGGAGACTCTCTTCTTCAATTTGCACAAAATTATATATATCCCTTAAAGTAGCTTGTTTCTTATGAGCAGGGAAATATTTAGCAGAGAAGTAATAAATCATATCCTGGGGACTACGCACACAACCAGGATCAAGAGAATTAAACCATATCTTAGCATCACCCTTTAATGAGAACAAAAATATTTTAAGGATATAAAAGTAACGAGTTCTCTCATCTTCAGTGAACAGGGTGGCTATATCATTTAATTTAGTAAGATGTGCCACAAAAGTTTCAGATTCATAACCATGAAAAGGATCAGATTCAACCAGAGTAATTATATCAGGATCAACAGAGAATTCATAATCCTTATTAGTAACAAAGATACGTGAAGTAGCAAAAGCAGGGTTTCATTCTAGCATTTAGATATTGCTTACTCCATTTAGCCAATAACCTTTTGAGTTCATTTCTATTTTTGCAAGCTAAAATAGCTAAAGAAGCTTCTTGATCAAAAACATAACCCTTAGGAATAACAAGTGATTCTTCATCATCACTTTCATCAGTACCATCAGATTCAATATTTTCAATTTCTCTAGCCCTAGCAAGTTGTTCGTCAAGAAAATCACTAAGTGGCATAGTAGTATCAGGCATAGAGGTAGTTTCATCATAAGTATCATGCATAGCAGAAGTGGCATCATCAATAACATGCGACATATCAGAACGAATAGCAGAAGCAGGTGTAGGTGTCGCAAGCTCACTCGAAACAGAAGGTGAATCAAGTGCAGAGCTAGATGGCAGTTCCTTACCTCCCCTCGCAGTTGAGGGATAGATCTTGGTTTTTGGATCTCTCAAGTTCTTCATAATGATAAGCAGATACATATCCCAAGTGACTCAAAGAATAGAGCTATGCTCCCCGGCAACGGCGCCAGAAAATAGTCTTGATAACCCGCAAGTATAGGGGATCGCAAAAGTTTTCGAGGGTAAAGTATTCAACCCAAATTTATTGATTCGACACAAGGGGAGCCAAAGAATACTCTCAAGTATTAGCAGCTGAGTTGTCAATTCAACCATACATGGAAACTTAATATCTTCAGCAAAGTGTTTAGTAGCAAAGTAATATGATAGTAGTGGTAACGGTAGCAAAAGGTAACAGTAGTAAAAGTAATGTTTTTGGTGTTTTGTAGTGATGATAGCAATAGCAACGGAAAAGTAAATAAGCGAACAACACTATATGGAAAGATCGTAGGCAATGGATCAGTGATGGAGAATTATGCCGGATGCGGTTCATCATGTAACAGTCATAACCTTGGGTGACACAGAACTAGCTCCAGTTCATCAATGTAATGTAGGCATGTATTCCGAATATAGTCATACGTGCTTATGGAAAAGAACTTGCATGACATCTTTTGTCCTACCCTCCCGTGGCAGCGGGGTCCTTACAGAAACTAAGGGATATTAAGCCCTCATTTTAATAGAGAACCGGAACAAAGCATTAACACATAGTGAATACATGAACTCCTGAAACTACGGTCATCACCGGTAAGTATCTCGATTATTGTCACTTCAGGGTTAACGGATCATAACACATAATAGGTGACTATAGACTTGCAAGATAGGATCAAGAACACTCATATATTGATGAAAACATAATAGGTTGAGATCTGAAATCATGGCACTCGGGCCCTAGTGATAAGCATTAAGCATAGCAAAGTCATAGCAACATCAATCTCAGAACATAGTGGACACTAGGGATCAAACCCTAACAAAACTAACTCGATTACATGATAGATCCCATCCAACCCATCACCGTCCAGCAAGCCTACGATGGAATTACTCACGCACGGCAGTGAGCATCATGAAATTGGTGATGGAGGATGGTTGATGATGACGATGGAGACGGATTCCCCTCTCCGAAGCCCCGAACGGACTCCAGATCAGCCCTCCCGAGAGGTTTTAGGGCTTGGTGGCGGCTCCGTATCGTAAAACGCGGACATTTCTTCTCTTTGATTTTTTTCTCCTCGAAACACAATATATGGAGTTGGAGTTGGAGTCGGAGAGGCAACAGGGGGCCCACGAGGTAGGGGGCACGCCCTAGGGGCGCAGGCGCGCCCCCCACCCTCGTGGAGAGGTGGTGGGCCCCTGGCCTTCATCTTTTGCAGGTATTTTTCATATTTTCTGAAAAGTCGCTTTGTGAAGTTTCAGGTCATTCCGAGAACGTTTGTTCCTACACATAAATAACACCATGGTAATTCTGCTAAAAACGGTGTCAGTCCGGGTTAGTTCCATTCAAATCATGCAAGTTAGAGTCCAAAACAAGGGCAAAAGTGTTTGGAAAAGTAGATACGACGGAGACGTATCACCTACTATACCCCCATCCTGGTTTATAAGTAGGATTTAACTAATAAAATATGAATGCATGTCACCAGAGATTATATCGTCGTATTCGTATTTGAACATAGTTTCCAGTTATACAATTTTTGTAACATGCATTAACATTTTGTTGGTTACATTTAAGGTTATATACCAACAAGAGTTTGGCCGCAACACACATGGCTTATTCCATCACAAACAGCTCAGATGGGTCAACTGTATGCCACGTATCGCACACGCAACTCTAATATGATTCGTGCTTGATGTCTTTGACATCGCTTGCATAGTTCGTCTTATTTGCCACGCACCACTGTGCTGGCCTTTGCTCGCGTCCCTCGGCAGCTCTGCTCGCAGTTAGGCGCTGCAGCACGCTGTGCTCACCGTTAGGCGTCGTGGCGCGCTCGGCTTGTGGACAACTTTTCATTGCACGCTCAACTGCTATATGCATATACATGCTTGCTTGTTGTTGAGGTGACAGTGGAGCGCTCTGGTCATGTCCCTCCGCGCGCGCTCTACCAGCGGTTGGGCGTGCACACGATCACGTCGGGGGACCCATATGCATGCGGTTGCGCCGCACGCGTTGCCACGCGATGTAGTTACATGCAAAACAATGGAGTTACATGCTGCAAATGAGAACCATCATCAGGGCCTGCCGATATTTCAGGCCGTCCGGCTTCCCCTTTAATTCCCGTGGCCATTATAACCTTAGTCTCTTCAACCTTTCGATCGCGCCCCACAACACAACAAGCACACCCACGACGACACATAGAGAGGGGATGTCTAGCGGTGCTCCAATGGAGTTCGGTGAGCATAAAGTGGAGACCCACGCGAGGGAGACGGATCTCTCGGTGGTGTACACCATCGACCCAGCCATGGTGGACGACTACATCAACACCGTTGAGCAGTTGCTTGCTCGAGACAAGTATAAGGTGGTCAGCATCGACCTCCAGTACACCGCCGGTCGTCCGAACATAGATCAGAAGGTTGCCATCGCCCAGTTGTGCGTGCGCCATCATGTCCTTATCTACCACTACTGCATGGCCACAGAGCCTTGCGACCGTTTCACCAGGTTTGTCAATAGCACCGACTACAAGTTCGCCACGGTGGAAACCACCGACGATGTACAAGTGCTCAGGGTTACGGGCTTGGCCTACCAGAACCTTGTCAAAATCCGTGAGCACCACAGGGTCAGGGGAAGCACGAAGGACTCCCTAGTTGAATTCACCTTGGCCATGCATCGTCGACTCATACTACAAAGAGATGAAGCAGGATGCCAACAGAACACGTCCCGTATCCTAGCACGGGGCCTGCATGCGGAAACTTGATGAACCTCACCACAGGTTCGCGGCCAAGAGCGTGTACACATGCTACGAGATGCACAATCGGATCGTTGACATGATGAAGTGCTTTGTTACGGAGATCGACGAGGCCAGATCGAGCCACAACCAGAGCAAGCGTCACACGAAGTAGATGATGATTAGATGATCGTTTATCCAAGTTAATCATGCATGTAATATGTAGTTTACTTTGGTGTGTAGAAATGTCATGTGTGTAGTAGCCACCTATGTAATTATGCATGTAATAGTTTACTTTGGTGTGTGAAAATGCCATGGTTGTAGTAGCCACCTATGTAAGTGGATGTTTAATTTGGTTATGCAACCATGTCCTTATAAGTGTGTGTTATATATATGTTGTTTTTCTGTATGCAATCCCATCGCACAACACACACATCTTATTAGGAGCAATCGTCTGTGTTATTATCGGTCTTCGCACACATTTCTGATTACAGACATGTTTGCCGCGTATCACGCACATCTTGTTATATTGAACCATTTTTGTTCTCTTGCCTCAACGCAAACAGTTCATCCGAGTGAATCGCATGCCATATATCGCACACACCTTGATCTGCCTGACCGTTTCTTTTGTGTTGCCTAATCACAAACAGTTCATCCAAGTGAACAGTATGCTGTATATTGCACACACTTTCATCCGGCTGCCCGTTTGAAGAAAAATGCGATATACTAGCTACAATAGCGCCTAAGGGCCCAAAAATTTCTCGAATAGGAATTCTAGGATTCCATTCTTTTATCGGATTGGGATGTTTTGAATTCTTGAATAAACCAATTCGAGAACAGTTGGATGCCGACAAAATCATCAAAGAGTGGTATTCTTTATTTCGTCTTTTGTTCCTCCTCATCGCTAACAGTTAGTTGAACTAAACTGTATGCCCTGCATCGCACACGCAACTAAGATCTCAACCGTGTTTGATGCATCCGTCGTCGCAAACACCTTTTTTGACGGGTTTTTTACACCACCGTTTGCGATTATTGCATCGCACACAATTTCGTCGAAGGGTCTCTCATCATAGTGCCGCGTTAGCAGCATCCTCCAGTAGTGACCGGTTCAACCCTGACACACAAGACATAAGCAAACTGGTTTAATCTAACAAGAGCAAACTACAAATTTGAAACAACAAGATAAAAGGCAAGCACAAGCGCAAGCAACACAAAGGCAGACTTTGATGTCTCTTCATCCCACCTAGTGGCAATGGTAGTAGGGATCATCTTCCTGCTCTTTTGAAATTTCTAGACCTGTTTTGATGTTGTCGATTATCTTCCATGACATGTAGGTGGCGTACGCATCTATTGTTGCGTACTCGATGAGGTAATTTAGCAGCGGGTTGATCCCCCATAGTTTATGGTGTTCCTTCCTATCGATCTTATTCTTCATGTGTTTGTAGAATGGGTGGATGATGCTGGCTGCAACATCAGCCAAGGAGTCATACTCTTTTCCGGTGTATGGAACTCTTCAGTTGCGTTGAATGTTGATGTACTTGTTGGGGTTGATCTCCAAACCAGACATCTTCGACTTCTCTTTGTCACCTTGAATGCTAAAATCGGCAAAGGTGAACAACTTCTAATGCTTCAGCATGTTGTTGAGGCGCTTGGGCCCACAAGGGGAGAGACATATTGAAGATTAGTATTATTTTGATGTCTGAATTCTTCAGGTTTTTTTGTTTTACAAGTGATGAATCCATGAAGTAGATGCTTATATAGTATAATTAATGGATGAATGTAGTTCAGAAACTAGTAAACAAAGTTCTGAAATTAAATTCAAGTACACCATGTTATTTTTCTTTTTGGAATATACAGTTTGAGTCAATGATCTATGTGCTGCTTTAGTACTAGTTTAGTTTACTTTTGTTGAATAGAAAAACACATACCAGTGTGATACGTCTCCAACGTATCTATAATTTTTTATTGTTCCATGCTATTATATTATCTGTTTTGGATGTTTAATGGGCTTTAATATGCTCTTTTATATTATTTTTGGGACTAACCTATTAACCGTCGGCCTAGTGCCAATTTTTGTTTTTTTCCCTATTTTAGAGTTTCGTAGAAAAGGAATACCAAACGGAATCCAAACGGAATGAAACCTTCGCGATGATCTTTCTTGGACCGAAAGAAAACCAGAAGACTTGGAGTTGAAGTCTGGAATGCCACGAGGCAGGAGGGCGCGCCCCCCACCCTCGTGGGCCCCTCGTAGCTCCACCGACGTACTTATTCCGCCTATATATACTCTTCTACCCTAGAACGATCGCAGAGAGCCATAAAACCACTTTTCCACTGCCGCAACCTTCTGTACCCGTGAGATCCCATCTTGGGGCCTTTTCCGGCGATCTGCTGGTGGGGGAATCGATCACGGAGGGCTTCTACATCAACACCATAGCCTCTCTGATGAAGCATGAGTAGTTTACCACAGACCTTTGGGTCCATAGTTATTAGCTAGATGGCTTCTCTCTCTTTGATTCTCAATACAAAGTTCTCCTCGATGTTCTTGGAGATCTATTCGACGTAATACTCTTTTGCGGTGTGTTTGCCGAGATCTGATGAATTGTGGGTTTATGAACAAGATTATCTATGAATATTATTTGGTTCTTCTCTGAATTCTTATATGCATGATTTTATATCTTTGCAAGTCTCTTTGAATTATCGGTTTAGTTTGGCCTACTACATTGATCTTTCTTGCAATGGGAGAAGTGCTTAGCTTTGTGTTCAATCTTGCGGTGTCCTTTCCCAGTGATAGTAGTGGCAGCAAGGCACGTATTGTATTATTGCCATCGAGGATAAAAAGATGAGGTTTATATCATATTGCTTGAGTTTATCCCTCTACATCATGTCATCTTGCTTAAAGCGTTACTCTGTTCTTATGAACTTAATGCTCTAGATGCATGCTAGATAGCAGTCGATGTGTGGAGTAATAGTAGTAGATGCAGAATCGTTTCAATCTACGTGACACGGATGTGATGCCTATATTCATGATCATAGCCTAGATATCCTCATAACTATGCGCTTTTCTATCAATTGCTCGGCAGTAATTTGTTCACCCACTGTAATACATGCTATCTTGAGAGAAGCCACTAGTGAAACCTATGGACCCTGGGTCTCTTTCTTATTATATTGCATCTATTTTATTTACATCGCAGCTTGTTTACTATTTTGCAATCTTTACTTTCCAATCTATACGACAAAAATACCAAAAATATTTACTTTACTATCTTTATCAGATCTCACTTTTGCGAGTGACCGTGAAGGGATTGACAACCCCTTTATAGCGTTGGTTGCAAGGTTCTTGATTGTTTGTGCAGGTACTAGGTGACTTGTGTGTAGTCTCCTACTGGATTGATAGCTTGGTTCTCAAAAACTGAGGTAAATACTTACGCTACTTTACTACATCACCCTTTCCTCTTCAAGGGAAAACCAACACATGCTCAAGAGTTAGCAAGAAGGATTTCTAGCGTCATTGCCAGGGAGATCTGTGCCAAGTCAAGACATACCAAGTAACCATCATAAACTCTTCTCCCTCGCATTACATTATTTGCCATTTGCCTCTCGTTTTCCTCTCCCCCACTTCACAAAAATTTGCCATTTTATTCGCCCTCTTTTTCGTTTGCCTTTTTCTCGTCGGATCTCTTGTTTGTTCGTGTTGCCATGTGCCTTCTATATGCTTGCATATTCGCTTTCTAAAAATCTATTGTTATGGATCCTCATCCGCTTGCCAATCTTTTTAAGAGATCCAATTATGATGAACCAATTGCTAGTGAGTTGAGTGCACTAGATTATCTTTATGGAGTTTTGCTTGAAATCCGTGAATCTGGAAATGGTGATGAAGTGCTTTATAAAGTGATTCACAACAGATCTTTGAATAAAAAGAATGGTTGCAATGATGTTATTATAAATTCTATTAATGTCAATTGTGCTAATAATATGAAAAACCCTAAGCTTGGGGATGCTAATTTTGCTATGTCTACTACTTGTTGCAATGATCATGATTGGGGTGATTCTTCTTATAATCTTGGAAATTTATTTAAGCCCCATGATGAATATGAGATTGCTAATAATGTTTGCAATAATATTGAAGGTGGGTTTGGAAGAGTGTCAACTTTAGATCCCACATATTTGGAGAATGTTCAATATTATGAAATTTTTGATAAAGGTGGGTTTGGAGAGGTCATGACTTTATTTAACGTTAATCCCACTATTTTGGAAGAGTGTCAACTTTGCATGCATGTGGATTGTGTTGAGAATATTTTATGTGATAGCTATATTGTTTAATTCAATTACGATCCTACATGTAATTATCATGAGAGAGGAAAATATGGTTGTAGAAATTTTCATGTTGCTAAATTTCCTCTCGTTATGTTGAGAGTGCTATTGTTTCTTTCTTCTTCCTTGCCTATGCTAGATCAAGCTTGTCTTGCTAATTTGTTTTCCTATTAAATGCCCATGCATAGGAAGTTTGTTAGAATTAGATGTGATTCTCATATACTACATGATGCTCTCTTCATGTTTCAATTGCTACCTTTCATGTGAGCATCATTAAAATTATTGATGCCTAGCTAAGGGAGTTAAACAATAGCGCTTGTTGGGAGGCAACCCAAGTTTATTTTTGTTCCTTGATTTTTACTCATGTTTAGTAATAAATAATTCATCTAGCTTCTGTTATGATTGTGTTTTTTATTTTTTTAATTAGTGTTTGTGCCAAGTAAAGCCTTTAGGATCTTCTTGGGTGATAGTTGTTTGATCTTGCTGAAAGAACAGAAACTTTTACGCTCACCAAATTAATTTAATTTTTTTTACCAAAGAGCGATAAAATACCTACTCCACTTGCAGCATATCAATAAAAAAATTATCCTGATCTTCCTAATTTTTCAGAATTTTTGGAGTTACAGAAGTATTCGAAACCTACAGATTGCTACAGACTATTCTGTTTTTGACAGATTCTATTTTTCGCGTGTTGTTTGCTTATTTTGATGCATCTATGGCTAGTATCGGGGGGTATGAACCATAGAGAAGTTGGAATACAGTAGGTTTAACACCAATATAAATAAAGAATGATTTCATTATAGTGCCTTAAAGTGGTGGTTTATTTTCTTATACTAACGGAGCTTACGAGATTTTCTGTTGAGTTTTGTGTTGTGAAGTTCTCAAGTTTTGGGTAAGAATTTGATGGACTATGGAATAAGAAGTGGAAAGATCCTAAGCTTGGGGATGCCCAAGGCACCCCAAGGTAATATTCAAGGACAACCAGGAGCCTAAGCTTGGGGATTCCCCGAAAGGCATCCCCTCTTTTGTCTTCGTCTATCGGTAACTTTACTTGAGGCTATATTTTTATTCACCACATGATATGTGTTTTTCTTGGAGCGTCTTGTATGATTTGAGTCTTTTCTTTTTATTTTACCACAATCATCCTTGCTGTACACACCTTTTAGGAGAGACACGCATTAATCGGAATTTATTAGAATACTCTATGTGCTTCACTTATATCTTTTGAGCTAGATAATTTTGCTCTAGTGCTTCACTTATATCTTTTGAGCTAGATAATTTTGCTCTAGTGCGGTGGTGGTTTTATTTTATAGAAATTATTGATCTCTCATGCTTCACTTATATTATTTTGAGAGTCTTTTAGAACAGCATGGTAGTTTGCTTTGGCTATAAAATTAGTCCTAATATGATGGGCATCCAAGATGGGTATAGTAAAAACTTTCATATAAAGTGCATTGAATACTATTTGTAGTTTGATTCCTTATGATTGTTTTGAGATATGAAGATGGTGATAGTAGAGTCATGCTAGTTGAGTAGTTGTGAATTTGAAAGATACTTGTGTTAAAGTTTCTGATTCCCGTAGCATGCACGTGTGGTGAACCGTTATGTGATGAAATCGGAGCACGATTTATTTTTTGATTGTCTTCCTTATGAGTGGCAGTCGAGGACGAGCGATGGTCTTTTCCTACCAATCTATCCCCCTAGGATCATGTGCATAGTACTTTGCTTTGATACTTCTAGATTTTTGCAATAAGTATATGAGTTCTTTATGACTAATGTTGAGTCCATGGATTATACGCACTCTCGCCCTTCCACCGTTGCTAGCCTCTCTAGTACCGCGCAACTTTCGCCGGTAGCATAAACCCACCAATTACCTTCCTCAAAACAGCCACCATACCTACCTATTATGGCATTTCCAGATCCATTCCGAGATATATTGCCATGCAACTTTCCACCGTTCCGTTTATTATGGCACGCTTCATCATTGTCATATTGCTTTGCATGATCATGTAGTTGACATCGTATTTGTGGCAAAGCTACCGTTCATAATTTTTCATACATGTCACTCTGGATTCACTGCACATCCCGGTACACCGCCGGAGGCATTCACATAGAGTCATATTTTTTTTCTAAGTATCGAGTTGTAATTCTTGAGTTGTAAGTAAATAAAAGTGTGATGATCATCATTATTAGAGCATTTTCCCATGTGAGGAAAGGATGATGAAGACTACGATTCCCCCACAAGTAGGGATGAGACTCTGGACGAAAAAAGGAAAAAAAGACGCCATAAAAAAGAGAAAGGCCCAAATAAAAAATGAGAGAAAAAGAGAGAAGGGGCAATGCTACTATCCTTTTTCCACACTTGTGCTTCAAAGTAGCACCATGATCTTCATGATAGAGAGTCTCCTATTTTGTCACTTTCATATACTAGTGGGAATTTTTCATTATATAACTTGGCTTGTATATTCCAATGATGGGCTTCCTCAAAATTCCCTAGGTCTTCATGAGCAAGCGAGTTGGATGCACACCCACTTAGTTTCTTTTTGAGCTTTCATACACTTATAACTCTAGTGCATCTGTTGCATGGCAATCCCTACTCACTCGCATTGATATCTATTGATGGGCATCTCCATAGCCCGTTGATATGCCTAGTTGATGTGAGACTATCTTCTCCTTTTTGTCTTCTCCACAACCACCATTCTATTCCACCTATAGTGCTATGTCCATGGCTCACGCTCATGTATAGCGTGAAGATTGAAAAAGTTTGAGAACATCAAAAGTATGAAACAACTGCTTGGCTTGTCATCGAGGTTGTGCATGATTTAAATATTTTGTGTGATGAAGATAGAGCATAACCAGACTGTATGATTTTGTAGGAATAGCTATGTTATTTTGAGAAGACATGATTACTTTATTAGTATGCTTGAAGTATTATTATTTTTATGTCAATATTAAACTTTTGTCTTGAATCTTTCGGATCTGAATATTCATGCCACAATAAAGAAAATTACATTGATAATTATGTTAGGTAGCATTCCACATCAAAAATTCTATTTTTATCATTTACCTACTCGAGGATGAGCAGGAATTAAGCTTGGGGATGCTTGATACGTCTCCAACGTATCTATAATTTTTTATTGTTCCATGCTATTATATTATCTGTTTTGGATGTTTAATGGGATTTAATATGCTCTTTTATATTAATTTTGGGACTAACCTATTAACCGGAGGCCCAGTGCCAGTTTTTGTTTTTTTCCTATTTTAGAGTTTCTCAGAACAGGAATACCAAACGGAATGAAACCTTCGCGATGATCTTTCTTGGACCAAAAGCAAACCATAAGACTTGGAGTTGAAGTCTAGAATGCCACGAGGCGGCCACGAGGCAGGAGGGCGCGCTTAGGGGGTAGGCGCGCCCCCCACCCTCGTGGGCCCCCGTAGCTCCACCAACGTACTTCTTCCGCCTATATATACTCTTATACCCTAGATCGATCGCAGAGAGCCATGAAACCACTTTTCCACCGCCACAACCTTCTGTACCCGTGAGATCCCATCTTGGGGCCTTTTCCGGCGATCTACCGGTGGGGGAATCGATCACGGAGGGCTTCTACATAAACACCATAGCCTCTCCGATGCAGCATGACTAGTTTACCACAGACCTTCAGGTCCATAGTTATTAGCTAGATGGCCTCTTCTCTCTCTTTGATTCTCAATACAAAGTTCTCCTCGATGTTCTTGGAGATCTATTCGATGTAATACTCTTTTTGCGGTGTGTTTGCCGAGATCCGATGAATTGTGGATTTATAAACAAGATTATCAATGAATATTATTTGGTTCTTCTCTGAATTCTTATATGCATGATTTGATATCTCTGCAAGTCTCTTCGAATTATCAGTTTAGTTTGGCCTACTAGATTGATCTGTCTTGCAATGGGAGAAGTTCTTAGCTTTGTGTTCAATCTGAAGGAAATATGCCCTAGAGGCAATAATAAAGTTGTTATTTATATTTCCAAATATGCCTCTACTTGACTAGCTCGTTGAATCAATGATGGTTATGCTTCCTACCCATAGACATGAGTTGCCATTTGATTAACGGGATCACACCATTAGAGAATGATGTGATTGACTTGACCCATCTGTTAGCTTAGCACGAAGATCGTTTAGTTTGTTGCTATTGCTTTCTCCATGACGTATACATGTTCCTATGACTATGAGATCATGCAACTCCCGAATACCGGAGGAACACTTAGTGTGCTATCAAACGTCACAATGTAACTGGGTGACTATAAAGATGCTTTACAGGTGTCTCCGATGGTGTTGTTTTGTTGGCATAGATCGAGATTAGGATTTGTTACTCCGAGTATCGGAGAGGTATCTCTGGGCCCTCTCGGTAATGCACATCACTATAAAGCCTTGCAAGCAACGTGACTAATGAGTTAGTTGCAGGATGATGCATTACAGAATGAGTAAAGATACTTGCCGGTAACGAGATTGAACTAGGTATTGAGATACTGAAGATCGAATCTCGGGCAAGTAACCGATGACAAAGGGAACAACGTATATCGTTATGTGGTTTGACTGATAAAGATCTTCATAGAATATGTGGGAGCCAATATGAACATCCAGGTTCCGCTATTGGTTATTGACCGGAGACGTGTCTCAGTCATGTCTACATAGTTCTCGAACCCGTAGGGTCCCCACGCTTAACGTTCGGTGACGAACGGTATTATGAGTTTATCTGTTTTGATGTACCGAAGGAAGTTCGGAGTCCCGGATTTGATCACGGACATGACGAGGAGTCCCGAAATGGTCAAGACATAAATATTGATATATTGGACGGCTATATTCGGACACCGGAAGTGTTTCGGGTGATTTCGGAGAAAATCGGAGTGCCGGAGGGTTATCGGACCCCCCCCCCCCCGGGCAAAGTTGGGCCTTCATGGGCCATAGGGAAGAGGGGAGGCACCCCACAAGGGGCAGCCATGCCCCCTCCCTATAGGGAGTCCGAATTGGACTAGGGAGTGGGGCGCCGCCCCCCCTTTCCTTCTCCTCTTCCTCTCCCTTCCTTCCTTCCCCTAGGGGGAGGATTCCTACTCCTACTAGGAAAGGAGGAATCCTACTCCTACTAGGAGGAGGATTCCTCCTCCCTTGGCGCGCCACTAGGGCCGAACGGCCTCTCCCCTTGCTCCTTTATATACAGGGGAAGGGGGACACCCTAGAACACACAAGTTGATTGTTTCCAGCCGTCTGCGGTGCCCCCCTACACCATAATCCACCTCGGTCATATCGTAGAGGTGCTTAGGCGAAGCCCTGTTACGGTAGCATCATCATCATTCTCATCACGCCGTCGTGCTGACGAAGCTCTCCCTCGACATTTTGCTGGATCATGAGTTCGTGGGATGTCACCGAGCCGAACGTGTGTGATACGTCTCCGTCGTATCTACTTTTCCAAACACTTTTGCCCTTGTTTTGGACTCTAACTTGTATGATTTGAATGGAACTAACCCGGACTGACACTGTTTTCAGCAGAATTGCCATGGTGTTGTTTTATGCGCAGAAAACAAATATTCTCGGAATGACCTGAAACTCCACGGAACATCTTAGAAAAAAATAATAAAAAATCCTCGCCAAAGATGAAGACCAGGGGGCCCACACCCTTCTCACGAGGGTGGGGGCGCCCCCCCCCCCTTGGGCGCGCCCCCTACCTCATGGGCCCCCTGGATGCCCTCCGACGCCAACTCCAACTCTATATATTTGCTTTCGGAGATAAAAAAAATAAAGAGAGAAGAAATCATCGCGTTTTACGATACAGAGCCGCCGCCAAGCCCTAAAACCTCTCGGGAGGGCTGATCTGGAGTCCGTTCGGGGCTCCGGAGAGGGGGATTCGTCGTCGTCATCATCAACCATCCTCCATCACCAATTTCATGATGCTCACCGCCGCGCGTGAGTAATTCCATCGTAGGCTTGCTGGTCGGTGATGGGTTGGATGAGATTTATCATGTAACCGAGTTAGTTTTGTTAGGGTTTGATCCCTAGTATCCATTATGTTCTGAGATTGATGTTGCTATGACTTTGCTATGCTTAATGCTTGTCACTAGGGCCCGAGTGCCATGATTTCAGATCTGAACCTATTATGTTTTCATGAATATATGTGAGTTCTTGATCCTATCTTGCAAGTCTATAGTCACCTACTATGTGTTATGATCCGGCAACCCCGAAGTGACAATAATCGGGACCACTCCCGGTGATGACCATAGTTTGAGGAGTTCATGTATTCACTATGTGCTAATGCTTTGTTCCGGTTCTCTATTAAAAGGAGGCCTTAATATCCCTTAGTTTCCAATAGGACCCCGCTGCCACGGGAGGGTAGGACAAAAGATGTCATGCAAGTTCTTTTCCATAAGCACGTATGACTATATACGGAATACATGCCTACATTACATTGATGAATTGGAGCTAGTTCTGTGTCACCCTATGTTATGACTGTTACATGATGAACCGCATCCGGCATAATTATCCATCACTGATCCGGTGCCTACGAGTTTTCCATATACTGGTTTACGCTTATTTACTTTCCCGCTGCTACTTTTACAATCACTACAAAATACCAAAAACATTATTTTTGCTGTCTTTACTTTTGTTGCTGCTACCACCACTATCATATTACTTTGCTACTAAACACTTTGCTGCAGATACTAAGTTTCCAGGTGTGGTTGAATTGACAACTCAGCTGCTAATACTTGAGAATATTCTTTGGCTCTCCTTGTGTCGAATCAATAAATTTGGGTTGAATACTCTACCCTCGAAAGCTGTTGCGATCCCCTATACTTGTGGGTTATCAAGACAAATTTCTGGCGCCATTTCCGGGGAGCATAGCTCTATTCTTTGAGTCACTTGGGATTTATATCTGCTGGACACTATGAAGAACTTGAGAGATCCAAAAACCAAGATCTATCCCTCAACTACGAGGGGAGGTAAGGAACTGCCATCTAGCTCTGCACTTGATTCACCTTCTGTTATGAGTAAGTTTGCGACACCTACACCTGCTTCTGCTATTCGTTGTGATATGTCGCATGTTATTGATGATGCCACTTCTGCTATGCATGATACTTATGATGAAACTGCTTCTATGCCTGATACTACTATGCCCCTTGGTGAATTTCTTGATGAACAAATTGCTAGGGCTAGAGAAAAAGAAATTATTGAATCTGAATACGATGATGATAGTGATGATGAAAATATGCCTGTTATTCCTGAGGGCTATCTTTTTGATATGGAATCTTCTGCAGCTATTTTAGCTTGCAGGGATAGATATGAGTTTAAGAGGTTATTAGTTAAATGGAACAAAGAATCACTTAGAGATAAAATGAAACCCGACCCTGCTTTTGCTACTTCACTTATATGTGTTCCTGATAAGGATTATGAATTCTTTGTTGATCCTGATATAATTACTTTGGTTGAATCTGATCCGTTTTATGGCTATGAATCTGAAACTGTTGTGGCACATCTTACTAAGTTAAATGATATAGCTGCCCTGTTTACTAATGATGCGAGATCGCGTTACTTTTATATACTCAAAATATTTCCGTTCTCATTAAAGGGTGTTGCTAAGATATGGTTTAATTCTCTTGATCCTGGTTGTGTGCGTTACCTTGTTCAAGATTCAATCTTCAGTATCTTAATACCTTGTTCAATCTCGTTATTGGCAAGTCTCTTTACTCGTTCCGTAATGCAACATCCCGTAACTAACTCATTAGTCACATTGCTTGCAAGGCTTATAGTGATGTGCGTTACCGAGTGGGCCCAGAGATACCTCTCCGATACACGGAGTGACAAATCCTAATCTCGATCTATGCCAACTCAACAAACACCATTGGAGACACTTGTAGAGCATATTTATAGTCACCCAGTTACGTTGTGACGTTTGATAGCACACTAAGTGTTCCTCCGGTATTCGGGAGTTGCATAATCTCATAGTCATAGGAACATGTATAAGTTATGGAGAAAGCAATAGCAATAAACTAAACGATGATTTATGCTAAGCTAGCGGATGGGTCTTGTCCATCACATCATTCTCTAATGATGTGTCCCCGTTCATCAAATGACAACACATGTCTATGGTCAGGAAACTTAACCATCTTTGATTAACGAGCTAGTCAAGTAGAGGCATACTAGGGACACTCTGTTTTGTCTATGTATTCACACATGGTATAAGTTTCCGGTTAATACGATCCTAGCATGAATAATAAACATTTATCATGATATAAGGAAATAAATAATAACTTTATTATTGCCTCTAGGGCATATTTCCTTCAGTCTCCCACTTGCACTAGAGTCAATAATCTAGTTCACATCGTCATGTGATTTCACACCAATAGTTCACATCTTTATGCGATTAGTTCACATCTTCATGTCACTAATACCCAAAGGGTTTACTAGAGTCAATAATCTAGTTCACATCGCTATGTGATTAACACCCAAAGAGTGATCATGTTTTGCTTGTGAGAGAAGTTTAGTCTAGGGGTCTGCAACATTCAGATCCGTATGTAGTTTTGCAAATTTCTATGTCTACAATACTCTGCACGGAGCTACTCTAGCTAATTGATCCCACTTTCAATATGTATCTAGATCGAGACTTACAGTCATCTAGATCAGTGTAAAAAGCTTGCATCGATGTAACTCTTTACGACGAACTCTTTTATCACCTCCACAACTGAGAAATATTTCCTTAGTCCTCTAAGGATAATTTTGACTGTTGTCCAGTGATCGACTCCTCGATCACTATTGTACCCTCTTGCCAAACTCATGGTGAGGTACACAATAGGTTTGGTACACAACATAGCATACTTTATAGAACCTATGACTGAGGCATAGGGAATGACTTTTCATTCTCTTTCTATTTTATGTCGTGGTCGAGTTTTGAGTCTTTACTCAACTTCACACCTTGCAACACAGGCAGGAACTCCTTCTTTGACTTTTCCATTTTGAACTACTTCAAAAACTTGTCAAGGTATGTACTCATTGAAAGAATTTATCAAGCGTCTTGATCTATCTCTATAGATCTTGATGCTCAATATGTAAGCAGCTTCACCAAGGTCTTTCTTTGAAAAACTCCTTTGAAAAACTCCTTTATGCTTTCCAGAAAATTCTACATTATTTCCGATCAACAATAAGTCATTCACATATACTTATCAGAAATGTTGTAGTGCTCTGAGGGAGTCCTTGATTAGGGGGTATCCGGACAGCCGGACTATATCCTTTGGCCGGACTGTTGGACTATGAAGATACAAGATTGAAGACTTCGTCCCGTCCCCGGATGGGACTCTCCTTGGCGTGGAAGGCAAGCTTGGTAGTACGGATATGTAGATCTCCTTCCTTGTAACCGACTCTGTGTAACCCTAGCCTCCTCCGGTGTCTATATAAATCGGAGGGTTTAGTCCGTAGGACTAACAACAACAACAATCATACCATAGGCTAGCTTCTAGGGTTTAGCCTCTCTGATCTCATGGTAGATCAACTCTTGTACTACTCATATTATCAAGAACAATCAAGCAGGACGTAGGGTATTACCTCCATCAAGAGGGCCCGAACCTGGGTAAACATCGTGTCCCCTGCCACCTGTTACCATTCGCCTTAGACGCACAGTTCGGGACCCCCTACCCGAGATCCGCCGGTTTTGACACCGACAGAGAGTCAGCGATTTTTCTTATTAAAGCACCTCCGCACGCTGCGTGCCGCCCCTCGATCATCTTCGGCTTCACATCGAAAGTCTTGAGACACAGGCCGAAGTGAGGGGTAATGCGGAGGAAGGCCTCACATACGACAATAAATGACGAGATGTGAAGAAGGGAATCCGGGGCCATATCGTGAAAATCTAACCCATAATAGAATATAAGACCCCTAACAAAGGGATCCAGAGCGAGGCCTAGTCCTCGGAGGAAGTGGGAGATGAACACGACGCTCCCGTTGGGTTCGGGAGTAGGGACGACTTGCCCTCGGGCAGGCAGCCTATGCGAAATTTCGGTGGTCAGATATCTGGCCTCTCTCAACTTCTTGATGTCCTCCTCCGTGACGGAGGAAGGCATCCACCGACCTTGAAGGTTGGATCCGGACATAGTTGAAGGTCCGAAGCACCTGACCTGAGCTTTGGGTGTTAGAACTCGAGGCGGGGAAGGATTCGATTGAGCACGGGAGGGGAAAAAGAAAAAGCCTTGTCCCCTTTATAAAGAGGGTGAATATCAAGCGTCCTCCTCGTGGTCGTTTGGGACTTGCCTAAGATCTAGGAGTCATACCAACAGGCACGGTTGGGTTACCCACGTATGTATTGATGAGAATCCCGTGATAAGGGGGACACGATCTCTGCTTTGACAAGATGTGTAAAGAAAACCGCCTCGCGTTATGTGCGGAGCTGGTTGAGAAAAATGGTTCGAATAATGACCGGGCCATGGCGCAATGTCATGCTGTCAAACGTGTCAGCAGATTAGATTTGTGGAAATATTATTCTCTCTACAGTGGTATGTGGAACTTATTTTGCAGGGTCGGACACTATCCTTGTATTCAAATCTCTTTCCATGGTGTATTCGGAGGAGGAACCCGCCTTGCAATGCCGAAGACAACACTGCGCGCCGAGACTCATCGTCATTGAAGCCTGGTTCAGCGGCTACTGTGGGAGTCCTGGATTAGGGGTCTCCGGACAGCCGGACTATATCCTTTGGCCGGACTGTCGGACTATGAAGATACAAGATTGAAGACTTCGTCCCGTGTCCGGATGGGACTCTACTTGGCGTGGAAGGCAAGCTAGGCAATACGGATATGTATATCTCCTCCTTTGTAACCGACCTTGTGTAACCCTAGCCCCCTCCCATGTTTATACAAACCGGAGGGTTTTAGTCTGTAGGATAACATACAATCATACCATAGGCTAGCTTCTAGGGTTTAGCCTCTCTGATCTCGTGGTAGATCAACTCTTGTAACACTCATATTATCAAGAACAATCAAGCAGGACGTAGGGTATTACCTCCATTAAGAAGGCCCGAACCTGGGTAAACATCGTGTCCCCTGCCTCCCTGCCTCCTGTTACCATCTGCCTTAGACGCACAGTTCGGGACCCCCTACCCGAGATCCACCGGTTTTGACACCGACATTGGTGCTTTCATTGAGAGTTCCTCTGTGTCGTCATCGTTAGGATTGATGGCTCCTTCGATCATCGATAGCGATGCAGTCCAGGGTGAGACTTTTCTCCCGGACAGATCTTTGTATTCGGCGGCTTCGCACTGCGGGCCAACTCGCTTGGCCATCTGGAGCAGATCGAGAGTTACGCCCCTGGCCACCAGGTCAGGTTTGGAAGCTTAAACTACACGACCGACATCCGCGGAGACTTGATCTTCGATGGATTCGAGCCCCTGCCGAGTGCGCCACACGGTCACGATGAGCATGATTTAGCTCTACCATCGGACAGTGTTCAGGAGACCGCACCGGCGACAGCTCCGACCCTCAATTCGGAGCCAATTGCGCCATCCATGGACGAGTTGATAGACCCCGCCAAGGAGGCCGCATTCTCAGCGGCGATCGAGCCAAGTATCGACCTTACCCTTCACGAGAGCCGTGACGCCAAACTGTCGGATTCTTCCCCGGCCACGGACTCCGAACCGCCTGCGCCCGTGCCTATCGAATCCGACTGGGCGCCGATCATGGAGTTCACCTCTGTGGATATCTTTAAGCACTCGCCCTTCGGTGACATACTGAACTCATTAAGGTCTCTCTCCTTGTCAGGAGAGTCTCGGCTGAACTATGTCAGGCCAGATCGGGATGCGGACGACGAAGAAATTCGCCGCCCACCCACCACCCACTTAGTAGGCACTGTCAACGATTTGACTGACATGCTCGCCTTTGACTCCGAAGACATCGACGGTATGGACGACGATGCAGGAGACGAACAGGAGCCACTGCCCACAGGGCACTGGACGCCCACTTCATCATATGATGTATACATGGTGGACACACCCAAAGAAAACAACGACGAGGAACGGAAGGACGCAGCGAAGGATTGTTCCCTCGAGAAGCAGTCAAAGCGGCGGCGTAAGCGCCGCTCCAAATCCCGCCTCGGCAGAAACACCGATCATATAGACCCAGCAATAGAGCAGGGTGAGCCAGCGGACGACAAACACGGCATTGAACCACCGTCCGACCACGGCAACACGGAGAATCAAACTGAACAACCCGACTCCGGCGAAGATAACAGTCCGGATGACATCACAACGGACAGGCACCCGGAGCAACAGAATACCCATCAAAGGCTTGTTGCCACTACGAGGAGTTTGAAAAAGCAGAAGCAAAGGCTCAGGGCTGCACAAGACACACTCAGAATTAGATGGAGTGAAGTACTCAACACTGCAGCAAAGTACGGCGGTAGTCGCCACACAAAGAGCTACCCGAAGCGAAAGCTGCTACCTGAATTCGACGAGGAGGCCTTAGATCCCCCGCAATCAAAAAACAAAACAGCCATCCAGTCGGATAGACGACCTCGTGGCCAACATAGAGCGGCAAACGACGCC
Organism: Triticum urartu; assembly: GCF_003073215.2. NCBI lineage: Eukaryota > Viridiplantae > Streptophyta > Magnoliopsida > Poales > Poaceae > Triticum > Triticum urartu. The sequence goes on along the minus strand of NC_053028.1, from coordinate 514,203,723 downwards.
GCACACAAGCCAGTACGCGATCCACGTGAGGGCTCGCATCAAAAGGACGGCGCAACCAGATCCATCTACGGGCCAAGCAAGCGCGCTCCAGCACGCAATGCAACACAACAAAAATCCGAACACCACGGTACACCCAAATACAGGGGTGCCGCACACCCCCTATGTTTCAGCGATGAGGTGTTGGACCATGAATTTCCAGAGGGATTCAAACCCGTAAACATAGAGGCGTACGACGGAACGACAGACCCTAGGGTCTGGATTGAGGACTACATCCTCCATATCCACATGGCTCGAGGAGACGATCTCCACGCCATCAAGTACTTATCCCTCAAGCTCAAAGGGCCAGCTCGGCACTGGCTTAAAAGCCTCCCCAAAAACTCCATTGGAAGCTGGGAAGAGCTCGAAGACGCTTTTCGGGCAAATTTTCAAGGGACCTATGTCCGACCACCGGATGCAGATGATTTAAGTCATATAACTCAACAGCCCAGAGAGTCAGCCCGAAAGCTTTGGAACAGGTTTCTCACTAAAAACAACCAAATAGTCGAATGTCCGGACGTCGAAGCCTTAGCAGCTTTCAAGCACAGCATTCGAGACGAATGGCTTGCCAGACACCTCGGCCAAGAAAAGCCGAGAACAATGGCAGCATTAACAAGCCTCATGACCCGCTTTTGCGCGGGTGAGGACAGCTGGTTAGCCCGATGCAGCACCAGCGACCCAAGTACATCCGAAGTCAGGGACGGAAACGGGAAGCCACGACGCAGCAAAAACAAGCGCCGGAATAAAGAAGACAGCCCGAAGAGCACGGCGGTAAACGCCGGATTCAGAAGCTCTCGGCCAGGTCAGCAAAAGCTGCCCTCCAAAGGCAACAGAGACGAACTGTCCAGCCTGAACAAGATTCTGGACAAACTATGTCAGATCCATAGCACCCCCAATAAACCTGCAAATCATACCCATAGAGAATGTTGGGTCTTCAAACAGTCCGGCAAACTCAACACCGAACACAAGGGGCAGGATACACCAAGCGAAGACGAGGATGAGCCTCGCAAGCAAAGCACTGGGGAACAGAAGAAATTCCCACCAATCAAAACAGTAAACGTGTTACACGTGATGAAGGGGAGAAACAAAGCGGCACTCCTAGAGACACATGCCCCAGGGCCTATCACCGCGGAGTTCTGCCACTGGTCGTCCAAACTGATCATGTTTGACCATCAGGATTACTCGGCAAGTATCCGGCATGCAGGATGGGCTGCCTTGGTGTTAGACCCGATAATTGACGGATACCACTTCACACGAGTCCTGATGGACGGCGGCAGTAGTTTAAACCTGATATATCAGGACACAATCCGCAAAATGGGGATAGACCCAACAAAAATCAGCTATAGCAATACTACCTTTAAAGGAGTAACGCCATGCCCAGAAGCCCATTGTACGGGCTCCCTGCTACTAGAGGTTATATTCGGCTTTCCCGATAACTTCCGCAGCGAAAAGTTAACCTTCCACATCGCTCCGTTCCAAAGTGGCTATCAAGCACTACTCGGACGCGAAGCTTTCGCTCGCTTTAACGCAATACCGCATTACGCTTCTCTCATGCTTAAGATGCCCGGTCCACGTGGCATCATTACAGTAAATGGAAATATTGAGCGCTCCTTGCACGCGGAAGACCGTGCGGCAGCCTTGGCAGCCGCACACTAGACGGCCTCACCAACTAGAGCATCTGACAGGTCGTTAAGACCACAGACACGGTTAGACAAGTCCGGTGTAGCTATATATAATGG